>NW_021637167.1:0-113143 GCF_004799145.2 Neltuma alba | reverse complement strand
GAAATGATGAAGCCAGCACATGGAACCGCGTGGCTCACCTTAGCCTCCGCCACAAAAGTAATTTTCAAAAATTCATTTTTTTATCAAAATAAAAGAAACCCATTATGAAGATTTTTTTTTTCCCTCCTTTTTAGCTTAAGAACACAGAAAAAGATAAACCCAGAGGCCAGAGCCAGAATTTCACAGTACTCATTGAAGACCCCAAATGAAAAGGCAGTATGAAGTGAAGGAGACGAGCGAACCTTGTGGTGGAAACCACCGTTGAGCAGAGGGATTTGTGTGTATAAGTTAAAGAAGGTAGAAGGAATGAGAGTCTGGAGAAGTAGGAAGCGAAAGGCAGAAATGAATGTGGATGGAGACAGAGAAGGGAACAGTGAAATGGAGTTGAGTTGCAGAGGTGGGGGGGAGAGGGAGGGAGGGAGGAGGAGGAGGGGGGTTTTGAAAGGAGAGAGGGGAGTGAGAGAGGAATTTAAAAGAGGAGAAGAGGAGAGAGAAATGGTAGGTGAAGGCTCCTTGTTCAATGCTAGCTGTCTTTTACCATGCCATCCCTGTCGTGATGTTGAAGTGTTGTCTCTCTCCTCTCTCTGTCCTCATTACCCACGGGGTCCCTTCCCTGCTTTCACGCATTTTCAGTATATCACCGCGCCACCCTCCCATTTAATCCTCCCCTTCCTTTATCCCCTTCCTCTTGTTTATGCACTACATTACTAAAGTGTCTACCATAAGTACAGTACGTACTATGTATTTATATTTTCGTATCAAATTTGTGATCCATGTTGCTTAATTGTTATGAAATTGAATTGCTAATGTTCATTGTGACATTGTGAAGAGTCGAATTTGTAACCTCGTACTTAAATTTAAAAAGTGTTTAGATGGGAATAAAATTATGATTTTTAAAAGTGATTTTACGGTACACGAAGTAAATATGTAGAGAATTTATTTCGAATTATAAAAAAATGCTTTTCAAAAACATTTTTATAACTTTCCAAGTACTCGTTGAGACAATGGCTTGGATTGATTGTACTTGTTCTGTGAAAATTTCCATTCCTAATCTTCTCATTTTGCAGGTATACTAATCCATATTTACTTGGTTAATCCTAACATAATTATCTCGTTCATTTAATTTAATAGTATTTGTTTGTGGGGTTAATTTAGGAGGTTGGAGGCATTTATGGCAGCGAAGGAGGGGGAAAGGGAGCAGGAGGAGGCGCGTGAGGCACACGGGATTGGAAGGCATGGGATGAGTGGTATGTGGGGCTTGGGAGGTAACTTGGATGCGGTGGCTACGCGCCTACCTTTTTGCACTGTTGCGTGCCTTTTATGAAGCTTGTCAAACAAAACAGCTCATTCTTAACATTACATTACAACACGCCCTCCTCTCACTTCCCTCCCTCCGCGCATTGGAATCCTATTTTTTCCAAATTTTATTTTATTTAGAGTACTTTTTCTTTCGTTTTGTGACGAAATCCCAAAATAATATTGGAATTTTCCTCCTCCTTGTTCATACGCCACCGTTTCTTACTATTTTTATCCCTCCCCCTGCTCCCTTGCCACGTCGACGTACCCCTCTACACGTGGCACTTCTCCTGCCCCCTTATTCGGCTCCTATTCACATCCTCAGACACCTCTAACCACTTTGTCAAAAAAAAATTTTAAAAAAAAATGATTAAACCATTCATTTTGTCTAAAAGTAAAAAAAAAAATCAAATTCACTTGTATTTAATAAGATACCAAATAGGGATAATTTTAAAAAATACAATTAATATTTTTTTAATTTGATCCAAGAGTTTTCTTTTCAAAATTTATAGAGCAAAGAGTTTTCGTCTCTTCCAACAAATTAGCTTCTAAGCATTCAAATTATATTATCCTCCTCCCAACATCTCAATCAACAACTTGTTGGTTAATTAATACTTATTTAATGACTTGTAATAAAAATCATCGGGCTTTTTTTTTTTTTTGAAAATACAAGTGGATTGATTAACAGGAACAATGTATGTATGTGTCTATATATAGAAATAGGACGTAAGTAGCAAAATGCGTGACTTTATTGGAATCATGCACATTGTTCACATAAAAGGGGGGTTGGGGCATGGTGGATTCCCAAGTTGAGAAATGGTGGGTGATTCAAGCTGCAAATATGTAAAGTTATCTTAAAAACGAATAAAATCAGAATCATATATCATTGCCACAATTTGGAATAATGCAACCTAATCCCGTGTTCAAATTTGAAAGTTTTTCCCAATATTATAAATATAACCAACCCCCCCCCCCCAAAAAAAGAAAACAACCCCTCCGTACGATTCTCCTTAATTCACTCTTCTAAACTCTAAAATGGCCTATATACACCCCCACACATATCATTATAATTATTAATTACTCCTCCGGTCCTTAATATAAGATCTAATTATTAAGTTAGTTCTGGTCCTAAATATAAGATCTATTCTCATATTATTAATTTTTTCTAAATTACTCCTATGGATACTCCATCGACCATAATTAAGTAGAAGAAGAAGAGGGAGTATTAAAAAAGATGAGTATGGTATTTTAGAAAAAACGCGTCATATTTCGTATAATTAAACTAACTTACCTAACTTTCTTAATCTATCAAATTAGTTAAATAGGTCTTATATAAAGATCGGAGGAGTATTAATTATCAAATTTGACGTTTGTATGAAAAAATTATGAATATAACAAGATCAAGACACTTTTTAAAAATTTCTGTTACTCTATTTATTTAATATTTAGGGAGGCGTTCTTCAGTGGTTATTATCATATAATTAATTTTAATAAATACAGAATTAAATATATGATGTTTCGACCTTATTTATTCATGGATAGTGTGGATGGAAGCAAGTAAAATGTGCTGAATTATGATTCTTTCACGGAATTTATTGTATTGCAAGTTTGATATGTATGCATGAATGATAATTATATAATCTGACAATATATGGCTATAAATAATAAATGTTTGAAATATATATATTTGCATCCGCAGATTAATTATATGAATAATGAATGCAAAAAATATCATATAAGTCTTGACGGGTAGCTAAATTTGGTATCAAGTTTGAAGATAAGGATGGGAAATGAAATGGTCAAGGAGCATTATTATGCATGAAATTTTATTATATTTTGTATAGTTAAATTCCAATTCAAGCTATACTCCAAACTTCAATTCCCTATTAATTGAGCCACCTTCAATTAAGGAGGAAAAAAAAAGAAAAGATGAAAAATTGAGACACATTGAGCACATAAAATAAAAACCCGAAAGCAGAAAAAAAATACTAATTGTTAATTCTCATTACAACACATTTCAAGTTTTTTTTTTGTCCGGTGTTAAAAGTATAAGTTAGATAATTAATTTATAAATATTATAAAAATAGTCACTTCTAAAAAAAATGTGTTGTTTTCTTAAAATGCTCTTTTTAATCGTTACATTAAAAATTACTCTATTGATTAAAAAACAAAAACTCATTACATATATGTGTAATTCAATATGAAGATTTTTAAAAAAATTATAGATTTAAAATACAAAATAAATTGAGATCTCGTATTTAAAAAAAACAAATCCTGTTATTAATTATTTTTCTTTTGATTTTGCAGGCTTATTGTATTTTATGAATAGAGAAGGAAAACGGGTGAGATAAAATAAAAAGGAAAGGTTAGCACAAAAGTGACGGCACAACTGAAGCGTGTTTGGTATTGGGCCTAACAAAAATGATGGTCCTCGCTCACAATATCTTTCCCTTTTTACTCCTTTTATTTTTTGAATAATAATAATAATTAAAAAAGTAACAAAAAATTAAATTGACTTGAGTTGTACTCTTTGAATCAATCCCTTCAGAAACACTCTCCCTATCTCTCTCCCACTATAAAAATTAAAAAAAAAATCTATCTAAAAAGGAGAGGGAGTAGTGTGAGGGAGTGTGTGTGTGGGTGTGCACTATGGCAATCTTTTTTATTATTATTATTATTATTTTTCCTTTAACTAACTTGAGATGCACTCTTTGAATCCCTTTCTTGTAAAAGACTTCTTGTTGTTCTGCTTCAACCAAATTATCATAATAAATAAATAAATATGAGTAACAATAATAATTAGTTCAAAAACCATCTCATTTTTGCAAAGAGTCCAAGTGTTAGGCTTTACTCATTTTAATTGTAACACACAAGCATCCATTTGTCCCCCCTCTTGTTTAATTTGTTGACTAAAAAGTAACATCATGACTTTATTCATTCAATAATCCTACCCCATTTCAATCCATTTTCAAGGCAATCTTTTTTTTTTATATAAAAAAAAGTGACATTTAGAAGGCCTCAGATAGAAATGAAAGGTCATGTACTTAAACCTGCTTGTAATTGTAGACTGTTAGTATCTGTCCCTTTGATTTTTTTTAAAACACCAATACAAAGTGGATACATAGGGAGTTTCTATTATTTTCATCACTTTTTTTCCTCCATCCCCATTGAGCAGGATTACATTTTGAATTAATTGTATAAAGTAAGAAAGGGTTGACATGATTTTGAGAATAGAGGGTAAAATAAGACTGATAAGAAAATAATGCGGGCGATAAATTGAATACTACCTCCAATTTTTAATATAAGAGCTTGTTTGATTTTTATTCTGGTCCTAAATATAAAATCCCAATCCATTTTATTTCTTATATTTATCTTTTTTTTAAAGATAATTCTTATAATAATAGTAGTACTAGTTAATATATTTGATTAATACAGATATTTTAAAAAAAATAATACTTAGTAAACTAATTTTTATATTGAGAAAGAATGGAAGGAGGTAATATTTGAAATAGAATCGAGAACGAAGAAAAACGAGTACGATTGAAGCCATCATCAACGGCAACGAATGATGATGGCCTATCACAGTCTTGGCAGTGCATTTTTCCCCAAACGTGTCTGGGATTTGACGTTTTGACGTTTTGACGTTTCATCCTCTCACGTTGCCCTCTTTTGGCTGCTTTCCAATTCATTCATTTATTTATTTCGGTAATAACAATAAGTGGATGGAAGCCGCGATATAAGGCAGAGCAACACTACAAAGTCTTCTTTTGTTTTCATTAGTATTTTTCAACACGCTTCTACGCACACAATACAGTCGTTTTGTACCTGTTTTGTTTTGACTTCACATGCCATGTTCGGTGTTCAATTCCCAGCAAACCTTCTCAGTTTGTTTTTTTTTATTATTATTATCTTAAAGATGTTTTTATTTGATTCAGAAAATTAAATTTAAATCAGATGAAAATAACAGTTAAAAAAAAAACAACAATGGTTTTGTTATTCAAATTCCCCATATTTTCACCTCATATGACCATGGAATGGCTAGGACTTAGGACTTTACTTTGACAGGTCAATATATCCCATTCCGAATTCTAGCATTCTAAGTTTTTGAAGCGAAGTTGACTATTCTATATTTTTTTTTGTAAATAAGATTTTATTTCTGTGGTATATTTCAAATGAAGACGTGATACATGTACTGTGAAAAATTATTCCCTCTAATTCCAAATTAGTTTTCATAATAAGTGTGTGGATTCTCTGAAATATCCTATATTTAATTATCACTGCATTACCTCTTTGTCTTTTTAAATTCAATATGTATTTTTCTGTTATTTTTTTAAATTATTCAGGGGAAAAAATCAAATAATATCTCATTGGCATTCAAAATTGTCTTACATAACAAGGGGAAAATAAATCTAAAAAAAAAAAAATTAGTGGACACCGACGCTCTTATTTCAGTCACTAATTCGTACTTAAATAACAAATGAAACAAATGCCCGTGAGGTTTAGTTTGTCAAGGACAGGAATTTAGTCAATTCTCCATCTAATGTGAAAGTTATGTGATAGAATTAATATTAATACTATTAATAATAAAACGACAAGTGGTTGCGCCTAGTGTGATGTCGTTTTCAACTGTGAGGCGCATTTGTTTTTTTTCCTTAAACAATTACTCAATCAATTTCAAATTTAAATTTTCATTTCACTGGCCTTTTTTTTTTTGCCCTAAAAAATTAAACTTCAAATCAATTTTGTGTTTTACTCATTGAAGCTAATTTGTGTTAGCAACCAATATTTTTCATTCATGAAAGTGTCGGTTGAAGGAAACAGATTTGTACATATGTTGGGAAAATGGCACATGGGGTTGTGCCCTAATTTGGGTAAGCATAAATGATAATTTATATAATTGAGGGGCCAAAATATTTTTAGAAAAATAAAAATTGCGTGCTTATCAAAATTATGATGTAGTACAAATCACTATTGCAAAATTAATGACAGGTCTTTGTAGCTTTTATTAGTGGCAAATCCCCTTGGATAAGGACTTTTTAATGTATATACTTACTTATTGTCTGTTTCAATACCCAACAACAAAAATCATTTGAGTTTAATTATTTTTTGAAAATTATGTGCTCTTTTTGTGTCGCCAAATTATACTTAATAATTTTATTCATTAACTTCTCTTATAAGAGATTCATGGGTGCCATCAAAATTATTTTGTTTGAGAATAATCTTAGTTGTAATAAACTAATAATAGGAGCCACACACAACAAAATTAAATTAAACAACAGGAGCATCTTTTCTCTCACATCACTGAATATTCTGAAAATAAATTATTTAAAGATTGAATATACAGAGCACATAAACATAGCACATAAACATAGCACAATTTGATCTGAACCTTGTTAAAACTGTAATTTTTTTGGCACAATAAAAAAATTGTGCAAAAAAATCTTTTTTATTTTCAAAGACTAAACAATTTTTAAAAGCATGTTCAAATTATTGAAACAAAATACAAATAAATAAGGGCAATTCATTTTTTTTAAAGGATTCAAAAAACTGAAAAAAAAAATTAAGTACATGTGGGGGGTAAACTAAAGATAAACTAAACTTTCCGTGGTTTATTGACTTTGCCAATTGCACACACATTATTATAATTTAATCAAGCTCACTGGGCTTATGTAATTGATTGATGATGGAAAAAAATTAATTGTTAATTATATTTAAAAAAATCTTATATTTAAAACCGTAAGAGTATTATTTAAATAACTGAATATTAAACGAATAATCATGTTTAAATATGCTTCTGGTCTCATGGTAGTATTGTAATCCCAAGTCGAACTTAATCTGGGTAGAAATTTTGGTCAGATGACTTCACAATGCGCCAATGGAAATTTTGAAATAATTAATTTTTTTTTTGAATTTGAAAAAAATAAAAAATGTAAAACTGGTGAGGTGGCATGAGACGGCGAGATGAGCGGAGGCGGAGGAGAAGGAAGGAAGGGGTGGGGGGACGTGCGGGCGTGGGAGCAAGTAAGAAGAAGGAAGCTCGAGCCATGTTCCCTGTGGGTCCCACTTTCCATGTTGTGAGCGTCGGTTCACACGTTCGTCAACGTGCCCCGTTTTAAACCCCCCCTCCTAACTGTCCCACGGGTCCCACTCTTAACCCCCCTCACGTGACTCTGCCCTCCACCTCCAGCCTATCATCTCCCTCCACGTCACCCATCTTCCATCTCCCTCAAGTACCTCTACAGTTTAAAGATGTTTTGCCGCATCATGTGCCCGCCTGGGCCCACCCCCAAACTGCGCCCTGCCGTACCTAAGCATCGTCCCCACCCAAACCAGTCCTTAATTGTCGACCATAATTCATGATTCATTGCTCCCAACTAAATTTCCCCTCCTCCATTTTTCCCCCCTTCAAATTAGGTATGGAAACGGAGATTTCTAGTTTTTTGTTTCACATGAATCTATTTTTTATTGATTGCTCAGTTGAAACTAATTTTGTTCAAAATCTTTTCAACACTAAATATGAACACTTGATTTATCGTTTTCTAAACCCAATTCTTATTAGCCGTGGAATGCCCTTGGGTTAGTTAATGTAATGAAAGCATCACACAAGCAATCATTGGAGTGGTGATATTAATAAATAATTTATGAATATATTTTGAGTGATATTAGTAAAACCCACTACCTTTGATCTTTAATATAAAAGTTTGTCTAATTTTATTTTAGCTCTAAATATAAAACCTCAATTTATTTATTCTAATATTTATCCATTTCTTTGAAACTAGTTCTTGTAATAATAGTAATTTTAGTCAGTACACTTGATTGGTAAGAATATTTAAATAAAAATAACATCTATATAATACAAATAACTAATTTAACTAATTTTTTAATCTACTCAAATTAACTAATTATTTTTTATATTAAACACAAGAGATAGTATTATAGCAAAAGGAGGGATTATGCATGGGGGAGCGGAGAGAGGGAACGCGGAGGGGGGAGAAGGAGGAATGGCTGAGAAAGGTTGGGGTTGGGAGGTGTAATATTTAATGATAAATGATTGGCTGAGTTTAGAGGGTTAGCGGCCGGGGTGGTGCTTGAGATTCAGAACCTGCGACGATGCTTCGCCCCAACTTGGCCACAAAGCACTAAAATTGACAAACCCACCGCGTCCTGCTTCTTGGTGAACACCCAAATTACATCTGTATTCGGATTTTGCATGTAGTGCTCAATCATTAATCCTCACCTCACTGCTGCCTCATCATTTACTTTCTCTTATATACTATTTTCTGTCTTAATTATAAGATTTTATTTATAAATTATAATTTTATAATTAGATTGAAGATATTATTATTATTATTAATTATTCACAAAAATCAAAAATAAAAAGGAGACCTCACTACCTCCTCCTCCTGAGCTCACTATCCCAACGAATATGCGTCCCAATGAAAGGGACTCCCCCAATGTCCTGCATTTAAAGACACCACCCTTTATACCAGCCATCACTTCCATGTATCCCTTCATTTCAAGCCCCACAAATAATTTCTTTTTCTTTTAGATTAAAAAATAGGATAAAACATTCATGTCAAGTTGCTTATACCCATCTGGCAAATTCTCCAATCATATTTATAACTAAATATTAATATTTTATTATACGTAATTAGAGAACTTGACATAATAAATACTCTTATGGTCCTATTTATAAGACACTTTCAGCATATTTCACACAGATCAAAGAAAACCTTAAAATGCGTTGGCTATCGATTAAAATATAACAATTTTTTTAATTTTACTCATATTTAATATATACACTTTTCAGAAGAGATAACTACCTACATTATAATAAATGAAGGACAAAATAGTACATTCACCCTAAAAATTTAATAAAGTGATTTATAAATAGGATCAAAATAAATTTTCTCTCTCTACCTTATAAATAGGACCAGACGAGTATAAGTAACTTGATCTAGATATTATCCTCAAAAAATAGATACTCACGATCGGATATTATAATAAAAATCAAATTACAACCTCTTAAAAAACATTCATATTGCCAGACTATAAGGTGATTGAACACCCCAAGCAATTCAAAATATTAAATTATTATATTCTCGTAATGCTCTTACAAAAAGTCGCTGTCTTAGGCCAGTGCACCAATAGCTAATAGCTGTAAAAACATAAAATATGAATATTGTGTGCGCTCCTCGCATTATATATATTACTAGTTCGGTGGTCAAACATTGTGAATCTGTGGGGTAAACTAGATGTTCAAATATTTACTAAAAAGTATTAAAAAAAAAAGTAAGAAAAATGGGAATTACTACTATTATTACTTATTAGTGGTTTAATATTTTTCCTTGGCAGCTTTTACGGGGGGAAGGGGGAGACGGAGGTAAGGCGTACGGTAGCGGAGAGCACGGGTAATGGGAAGACCAAGAAGGATGAGATGCCACGTCACGGGGAGGAGTGTTGAAAAAAAAGGAATGACCGGGAATGAATATGGCGTGTCGGTGCCGACAGGAATGGGATGGGAACAGGATTACCGGCTACGGAAGGTTACTGGACCTGAATCCCATGCACCCCTTTATCACACCGTCGGTGCCTCCCCACCCGCGGTTTTCCTACTTTTCTCCTTTCCCCACTCTCTCTCCCTATCTCACCTCATCCGTATATTTAATTCATCAATAATTTAATTTCCTACAAAACAGATATATTCTCTATTCTTAATATCTAGCATGAGGTTAGTATTCACTGCATTTGAAAAGCTTTCTTATGGTTGGTAGATTTGGTGTTATGTAACCTCAAGCCGTTAACATCTTGAGTTCTGCCTTTCTAATTCCCAAAAAAAAAAAAAAAGAGATAGTGTACTTCTTATTCCTAAAAAGAATCATGCATGATAATATGACTCATAAGCTTATAAGATCATTTAAAAGTATTGGTTTGGTTGTGGATGAGTATTTGATAATTTGGTACTACCTCCTGTCCTTAGTATAAGACCTCGTTTGACTTTTATTTTTATCCTAAATATAAGACTCCAATCCATTTTATTTTCTATGTTTGTATATTTTTTTTCAAGTTAGTCGTTCTAATAATAATAGTTCTAACTAATATATTGATTAGTAATGATATTTTAGAAAAAGATAACATATGTTTATTACAAATAACTAACTTAACTTGTTTTCTTAATGTCTTTAAATTAATCGACTAACTCTTATATTTAGGACTGAAGGTAGTATAATGTCTTGATTGATGGGTTGTATAATTTTTTTCCCTTATTAAAATGAGAACTTAGGGGTCTTTTTTTTTATTTAAAAAAAGACAATTTTGGACCCGGGGCGGGGGGTAAAATATTGGCTAATATGTGGAAGGTTAAGCAGAGTTATATTATTTGGAGAAGATGGGCCAAACCATGTGACAGGCAGAAGAAAGCAAATCAAAGAAGGCCTATAATGCATTATTTAATTAATCAGCACACTCAGCAACGGTCAGATTTGTCATTCCTCACAAGTCACAGTACATATAATTATATTATATATAGATTTCATATAATTTTATTATTGTTTTAAAAAATGATAGAATCTCTTGTTAGGATACACTTGATTGACCATTGGGGAAGTGGGGTGATTTAGGAATATAAAAATGAGGAGACATATACTTTCGTTGCTGGATCCCAACGGGGAATAAATGTGGCACGTGATTGTGCCATGTGGATTTGTATCTTTATTTTCATTTTTATTTTTATATTATCACCCCCGGAGCGTCGTCAGTAATCAGTAATTATGATTAATTAAGCTTAATCATGTAGTATAATTAATCATGCTTATTCGTAATTTGTCCACGCTTACTTACGCTGAATAGTGAATATATTTGCAACTTCGTGCTCAAAGCAAAGTGAGCTTCCAACTAAGGTACGGAGCCAGTCAAGGCCAACAGTTGTGTAAAGAAAAAAGGGAGCCATCACAGGCATACATGAAGCTTCCAGGAGTAAGCTAGCCGGTTTTTAAAATACGAGATAAATATGTATAAATAAAAAATTTTTATTTATGTAAAATGTGTTTATAAATATTTATGATTATGATTCTAAATAGGCCCCTATAGTAAAAACTTCTCTTTAAGTGAGAAATCATATATTTGATTCTATTTGTAATATCAAGTTGTTATGAGTGTCTTTTCCTCTATATATATTATTAAAAAAATACTTTATCCAGTTCTTGTTATAAGAATTTTTAACATGTTTTTTTAGTATATTATATATTGTCTGAAGCAATAATTTGTTTTATCTAATATCCCCAATCAATTATAAAATTTTGCAATTAAATATTTTTTTTTCTTTTATCAGAAAAATTAAACAGACTTTTCTAATGAATCAATTTTATAGAGAATAATTTAAAATTTTATAAGAAATAACTAATTCTTATTAATTCTCTTAATTTATGTAAAATTGTTGATTGAATATAAGAATAGAAGGCATTAAAATGTGAATAGAAAGGTTTCCAACCAAAAAAAAAAAAAGTGAATAGAAAGGAAGTATCGTAATCAGCTAATTAAACGGCGAGATTGATGAAAATGAAATTGATGGACGGGTCCTTACATGTGAAGTTACAAGACTTTTTATAATTATCTCGTGAAACTTTTTTAAACTTTTTATCTTCGTTTGTAATTTCCTTTTCTTCTAAGGAAATTCCACACCAAAAAACAAAAAAAGTTTTCTTGATGACCCCACACACACACAAAAAAAACACGGAATAGGGAAACTTGTTCTGCGACAAAAAAAAAAGTAGCTTCTAACATTAAAAATAATAAATAACATATCATTTTAAATATATATACTCGCATATACTGATTTTTTATTTGTCCTAAATGTAAGAGTTGACTGAAGAATTTGTTTTGATCCTAGATACACGTATTCAATCTACCTTATTTTCCAAATTGATAATTTTTCTTCTCAAATTCTCCTTATTAAATACACATATTAAGAAAGTGATTTTGATATAAATGATTAAAAGAGAAATTTTTTAAGAAATAAATATACAATTTTTTAACTAACTAACATACATATTTTTTAACATCTATAAATAAGCAGCATAATTCTCATACTTAGGATTGGAATATATATATATATATATATATTTGAAAAATCTCATGTTGTGGTATTAAACATTTGTTTTACTAGGTAGGGAGACAACCAAATCATGCTGGAGGGGGAGGGTAGCCCCAAGCCATGTGGGGAGCTACAAACAGTAATGACGTTATTGCCCTTATGCGCGACTTATTAAATGGGTGATAAACAAGGTTAGTTTTGGGATGAAAGAATTTATGAGAAATTGGTTCAATGGGGCATATAAGTACGTTGTTGAAAATTAATGTTTCGGGTGGTGGCAGGTCACATGCAAGGCAAATATCCTCTAACTCAAAAGCTGAGGTTCTTTTTTTTTTTTTTTTTTAAGTTTGTTCCTTTAGAAAGAGAAATAAAAAGGAAAATTGGATGGCAATGGTATTTGCAATTTTGTATTGGATGATACATAGATAAAATAAAACCGCAATTTCTTTCAATTTAAATGGCACAAGTGGTTATATATAGTTATTAAGATTTTACATAAATAATTTTTTCACCATAGAAAATTAAAGACTACTGCTTTCCCTTGCTTTAAATATGTTTTCTTCATGCTTCGTTTTAATTATAGTAAGTATAATTTTCAAAACAACGACATGGAAATTTTTTTAATTGTTTATTGCCTATTCCATAATTTTATTATGAAAGAAAATCTAATAAGAATGATATAAGTCACGGAGTTAAGTAGGATGATATTTCGATTTTGTCTAACAATTTTTTTTTTTGTTGAGAAGTTTGTTCGATTACTTTGAGACGAAGTAATTATATGAAGCTGCTTTCTGTTTTTTAATTTATTTCGGTGGGCCAGCCCAAGGTCCACTCTAATAGCTTTTTCTCAAAAGGTTAAAGCCCAAACTAAATGGACATATTTATAAGACAGGCAATTTCATAACATTTTTTAAGCACCTGAATTAATGACTTAATCTAGGAGTTATGAAGCAACATTAATATTAATATTTATATTTTTATTATAAAACATTGAATGAGGATTGATGGGGAAAAACTACGAACCAAACAAACATATAATAGCAGCGTGGGAATCGTTATCAATAATAAATAATAAATAAATAATCACATCAGGATGGGCTTTTCTGATGTAACCAAATACTGTGCATGCTTAAAATATGGTATGCTGTGATTGTTGTTGATGTTTTTGTCACACACACACACACATATTTTGGCATATTTTTTATATACTCATTTATATTTATTAACTCGTTTGGTCAAAAAAAATGTTTATTTGTTAAATTCAAATGAATTCACTTCCAAATGTTGAATAAAACTAGGTTAGCCGTGCGGCATTCCATGTGTATGAAAAATTTAAACAAAAAATACAGTGCACTCAAAACCACAAAAAACAAGATATATATATATATAATTTTTTAATAATTTTTATACAATGGTATTTTTAATTTTCATTTGAAAATCCAAGATTAAAATTATCTGTAATACTTTTATCCATAAAAAAATGCTGCAAAGTCGTTTATCCATGGGCTTTGGACAATATGATGTGATGTAGGGATGGGGCCATACATTATCTATCTTTTTGTTAGCAAAAACAAAAAAGTTCCTCTCGCAACAACAAAGATTCAAATTTCTTTTAGAAAAGATGTCCATATTTAATGTTGGACAGCATCTCAAATAGAATTATTTCTGATAAGAATGTACATAATTTCATTCTTTCAGTATCGTAAAATGAGCAAAAAAATCTGTTTAATGTTTTAAACTCAATAGATCTTTGAGGATGTCTTCACATTTGAATATGCTTGGATATATGTTTAATGGTTTATGATCAACAAATATGCATATTCACTACATTATCATGGGCCATATTGCAATAAAAAAGTTACATAATGAAAATCAATTAAAAAAATTAGTATTTATAGTTTTTTCCAGTTTTAGTAAAAAACAAAAAAGGTAGAGAACTAAATCTTACTGTTAGCTGCACACGAGGATGAACATCACAATTAGGGAAATACAAGAAAAGGGAAATTAAAGCTTCATTTTAATACCACTAGACATTTTATATTTCATTTATATTTCTGCTTATATACTTTTTAGGTTATTTGGCCAAAATATTTATGATTTTGATGTAAAGCATAGGGGCTGCTTAGTAAAGAAAAAGTCTAAAAAGGAAAGGAAGAATTAAAAAGAAAAACACATGGTGCTTTTTAAATTGGAGGTGCTTTTTATTTCGGTCAAGTATATTGGGCCACTTATACATAATCTTTTGCCTTTTTCTTTTTTTCCTTTTTGAAAACATTCTTCTCCATCTTCTTATACCTGTTCTGCCAAAAGAATAATCACAGCGTGTTTGGCAAATAACTTTTTTGGTCAGAAATTGGCACAATAACTTATCAGCAAAGAAAAAAAATTTCGTGCTGTCGATGAACAAAATATGACTTGAATATTGTATTCTTCTGCTCTGCCGAACTGTGTAGAAGGAAAAAAAAAATTGAAAGACTACAATAAAAGTTGTGTAAGTCAAATGAAATGCATAACCGAAAAAAAGGAATAAAAATTATATATAAAAACTGCATTATTTTGATGAGAAAAACTGAATTATTAATAGCTTATAGATAGTAGTGCTTAAAAATTTATGGACAATGAAAGTCGCTATGGATTTTTTATTCATAAAATACACCATGCATGAAATCAAGCACTTAATTTATTCTATGTAGATGAGAAGAAAGTGAAGGCTATTTGAAGTTTGTCAACTTCAAAGAATACAAGCAAAATTAGGGATTCTCATGAACAAGAGATTTGTTAATAGTTTTCCGTTCATTGCTGTACGTCAATAAACTTGAAAGACTAAAATATCTTCCGCCTTCAAAACCACAAAATTATGAGGTTCAATTGCACCAGAAGTCTGAAAGTGGGGGTAATGAGAGTTTTAAGACCAAAAATGATTTGGATGCATAATTAGGATAATTGAGTTGACATGTCCAATTTCATGTGTTCCCGGCATCGATGTCACATGTAGTGTTTGCTAAAGTCCGTTTACACTTGCCCTTCTCTCTCTTTTGCCAACTCAGTTTACACAGTTTCAGGCACTGCCTCATTTTAAATATCCACATGTAGCCAGTTATGAATCAATAATGCTTTTTATGATTTGAAGATGCCATCATGTGCCTCCACCCATCTTAGCCACCCAAAATGCCACCAACTGTTAAGTCGATTCTCCATTTTCCCCCTTGCTTAGCTTCGTCGCCATGTCACCCTTTCCGTTTCATAATTATCAAATGTTTTGTTCTTAAAAAGAAATCCCCAACGAACAGATTGAAACAAACCGTTATCTTATCACCTCGTGATTGATCTAAAGCTGATCCATCCACACCGAAATTTACATCCAGCAAACCTTTTTTGGCAAGCAGCTGAGGGTCTCATTATGACTACCCCATCGTGCATGATTAACCTGTATTTCCATATAGAATGAGACAAGTTGTCCTATTTTTCACGATTACACACATTACAAAAGAAAAAAAAATAAAGGGCAGGGAGATGAACCGACAATTTGATTTTTAAGGAAAGACGTTGAGTAAGCTCAAAACCTCACAAGTGATATGATTTGCAAGTTTAAAAAACTCTTCTTGACCAGTTTTTGGGATTATACTCCCTTTAAACTTGTGTTTATAGTATTGGTACTTTCATTGAGAGTTCAATACTCATTTTGAACTTGGGCTTTACTTTTGTGTCTGTGTTCATAACATAATACTCCTTCGGTCCTTAATATAAGACCCATTTAACTAATTTAATTAGATTAAGGAAGTTAGGTAAATTAGTTAATTATAAGAAAAGTGACACATTTTTCCTAAAACACCATAATCATATTTCTTAATACCTCATCTTCCTCTTTTACTTGATTATAGTTGAGGGAGTATTTATAGGGGTAATTTAGAGAAAATTGATAAATATGAGAAAGGAGTCTTATATTTAGAACCAAAACCAATTCAAGAATTAGGTCCTATATTAAGGACCGGAGGAGTACTTGTTATGATGGCTTCTCAAAATATATTTTTCAGAGCATCCCACTGAAAAGGGTTTCTCTCTCTGGTAATGTGTTCAGATGATATCCAGATTAATCTTGATGCATTTCGACTATGTCAACGGAATGGCTGAAATAGTTTCGTTATGGAAACTGCATAAAACGCCCTCACCAAAATTTGCTTCTCATCGGCTGCGAAGCTCACCACTCACCGGCTTTGACACAACCATTGTAAAATAAAAAGCAGACAATCCTGAATTCCTGATATTCTCTAACTTAAATATTATAAAAATTTAATGCTGCCGTATATTTAAGTATAATTTCTACAAAAAAGTTGTTTGACCTTATCATCTTACATCAAAGGATTCCCATTTCCCAGCAACTTCGGATCTTGCACAGTCGCTGCATGTTACGGAAGTGAGTGGGTCACAACAGGGAACAGTTACACACATCTATGTCAGAAATTCCAAAAGAAGGGATAAAAAGGAGGGGAGAGGGGGTGTTACCATACCTTTCTGACATCACTTGCGTATAGAAAAATCCAGGTGAAGGTATGACACAGCAGCCACGAAAAAGAAGAAAAATGCAGACACCAGCATTAATGGCTCAGCAAGCATGAAGATAGGGTTAAAATTGTAGTGGACCTACAAAAATAATGGGAAAACACGGTTAGACACAACCAAGGGGATGTGATATTACATGAAAGAGCTAAACAGAACTGTAAGTCTTTGGGTGCTCGAGCTTGATTATAGAAATTGACAGTCTAAGATGCACAAACAGTCTTTGAAAGTATCACTCAGCCCCGAAGAAAAGCAAAACATGCTTGTTAAAGAGACTCCTATCAAACATAAAATTCCATACGTCATCGTCAAAAAACAACATCAACAACTGCTACAGAACTTTCAAATAAGACTACGAAACACAGGGTCATCATTCCCAACTAGACTTAAGCCGCCAGTGGACTTCCATCTATCCGCATTCATCTTTGATAGTTTAGAGGTCTGGTTCAATACAAGTCATTGTTAAGAATCAGTCCATCTCTTGTACCAGCATAAAAATTCAGGCCTACTGTTGCCACACAATTGATCTCTCATGAAATCAATATCTTCATTAACATTATATCGCACATTTGAAGGAAAATTTACTTGTTTTTGGACCTTATCTAGCATCCAAATTTTCAAAAAGTTTTATACAGTAATTTTTTTAAAGATCCCAGTAATACCTGGAAAGGAATGTTATGCTCAGGCACTACATTTCTTTTTTCTAAAACCACCACAGTCCTGCCAACAACGTCAAGGTATGAATGCTTGATCTGCAAATATTCAATCAGAAAATACAGTTAGCTACAGTTAATCAAATGCTTTACAACAGAAAGTCAAGATCTGCCACAACAGAATTGCTCACAATTTATCAAAGTTGCACACGCACATAAACACAATTGATAGCAAAACCTCTGCTGTTTTTCTTAAGGTGATAGCCCTGCAGAAGTTGCTTTATACCTGTTATGGTTTTCTTTCTAGATTTTTCTGGTATTCAATTTTTTTACGGAAATTTCCAAAGTGAACCTAATCATTTAGGTTGCTTGGTTGACCAAACACTCGAATCTCACACCGAGCAACAGTCAGACTGCATATGCTTAGACAACCACCTATCATCCAGGTATTACAATTCCCCAACCAATCCTCGTCTCCTTGATGAGAAAAATTTAACTTGAGGTGCCATACCTCTGAAGTCTGAACCATCAGATCATCGCTACAAGGTTGGCTATAAGGGTTATCATACTCAAAGATGCATATGAACCTTTAGCCACTACCTAAAATGCATGCTTCAATCATAAAGTTTAAACCCAAGCATGTCTAACAAGTGAGGGTCTATAAATAATCTTAGAGGTATAAAATATCCAAGTTTAGCCACGGGATAATGAATGTCTTGGTTGTTGTGATGTAATGAACCGCCCCTCTAGAGTCTTGCCCCAGCTGCTTCTACAAACAAATACTTTCATACGCTAGTCATATATTAACCACAGTAGAACAAGGCCCTTTTTTTTTTTAAAAAAAAAAAAAAAGCCAAATACTGTGCATTCTCAATAGACAAAATATGCATGACAAAAATGTTCCCATCACATGCCTTAACGGTCGAGAGATGTAAAGTGTGATTGAAAGCCTGACTAACACAGTAATACTTATATTTTCTGCTTTATTCTATTTATTCATATTGTATTCTTCTTTCTTCTGTAGGTGATTGAGAGATAATTTTACTAAAAAGAGGTAAATATTGGCCACTAACAGAAAATTTTCCACAACTAATAGGAATTGATTCCTAATTATTAGAAAAGTTACCTCTAGATGTTGCTCCACGGGAAATGAGATGACAGCTTTGGGATCTTTGGATCCCTCTGGTAGCACAACCTGAAAGTTAACAAGTCCTAACATCCATTATTATGTGCATAAGCACTCAAAGCAAAGAACAGAATTTGGCTTACAAGAACAAAGTAACACACAAATCCACACCCACCTTGACAAGCAACTTGTCAACAACTGTATCAGCAAGAGGACAACCAAAAGTGAAGTTGAGGTATCGGCCACCATCTGGAGACTCAAAAAGGAAATCCTCCAATGGTACCCCATAACCAATGACAAAGGTAGACTTCCAGCCTCCAAATAGAGGATAACGAGGCTCAATTAATAGTTCTGACTGCAGCAAATAAGCATGTCGCTAATGATTGTGAGATTAGACATCATAACCTACTAAATAACATGGGAAAAAAAAAAACCAGACCGAGCCGGCCAGTGGTTTGGTTGGTTTAGACATTAAACCTGGTCAAGAATTGAACCAGTATCGAATTGGTTAAACCAGTGTGAACCTGTTTGAATGATTATGTTGCTATTGGCCTCATTTTTTTCTCATTCAGCTCTTAATATCTCAGTCACTATATATTTGAATGAATTTTAGTGATTATTTTGGTATCAATGATTATTAATTTTAGTTATTGATGAATTGTAAACATTAAAATTCTCAATGTTGTTGTACTTTGTTATTGTTACAATCTAACTATTGTTATATTTCTTGTACTCTCTCTGTTCCTTATTATAAGAGACAAATAACCAAATTACGTTGATAAAAAAAAACAGTTAAAATTAGTTGAGAACAATAATGTGTAAAAAGTATAATGTTTTTTCCAACAATGCCCCCATTAATAAGGAGAGAGAGTATGAGAGAGAACAATTAAATTATTAAAAGAAAGAGAAGTGGGAGGGAGAGAGAGTATGAGTTGGAGACAAAATAAATAAGGGTAAAATAGGAAATTAATACAAAAAAATAGAGACAACTTTTAAGTGTTTCTTATATATGGGAACATACCATAAACATCAAATGTCTCTTATAATAAGGAACGGAGGGAGTATTTTGTTATTAGTGATTATTAATGTTGTTGTATTTTGTTATTTTCAATTAAATTATTTTATTTTAATATGATCGGTTTGACCTCGAGTTGACCCCAATCAGACCAACTGATCCTTGAACCACTACCTCAACCGGTTTAACATCCAATCCCGGTTTTTGTTCCTTGCTAAACAATATAAATGCAACTTTCAAAATCATTTTCCTCAATAATAAACTCAAAATACCTCAATGATAGCCAGAACAAATTAATTTAAACCAAACAAGGGTGCTACTGACATGAATAACATTTTAGCATGTAAAAAATACAATATCACAGTCTCATCAGAGTAGAATATATAGCCATTTGGTTACTTGATGAAACAGCTTGACTTGCTTCATAGTTCTTCCTTCAACCCAATTGCTAAGGATAATGGATAACCAAAACAAAAGAAAAGGCTTGAAGAAAATAACAAGCGTAGTAGAAGGTATTAAGACAAATGATGCTACTCAACTTGAATATGATTACTCTACGCCAATAGGAGGTGAGGAAAGAAAAGGGTTAACCCTAACCCAGGGGCATATATTACCTTAAAAAAATCTGTACGTAAACGTGAAGATGAAATATTCCCAATTCCATCCCGATAGTATACCGAATGAACTCTTGGAGGTAGTCGTGCAAGCAGATGTTTGAATGAAGACACCCCAGTATTACCTGGTTTAGTTTGATAATCAACCCTGTCAACAGCGGAACCATATTATATTGTGTGGAGATTGATAGAAAAGGAGAAAGCATCAAATTGCAGGCTAAAAGAAATCAGATAGGACCCTCCTCTACACCAGAAATTAATAAGACTATAAAATAGAATAAACAAGGGAGAAGGAGATAACTTGAGGTTGATGGTACTAACACAAGGAAAAACACGTTACATTCACAGATAAACAGCAGACCAACACAGAGACTTATACAGGGGTGTACAATTACAGCTTCAGACTACACACAAATCACTCGAACACAAAAAATAAACAACACACTCACAAACATACTCTCACACACAGGTCTGCCAATCTTTCGAGAGGTTAGCTCTCTCCTTCCCACAAGGGCCAAGTTCAATACAAAAATTCTCCACACCCCCTGTTAAGCCAAAGGAACGATTTATAAACCCCAAAAAGTAACTTCCGCATACCCCCAAATAACCCTCTTATAGCATGACCATGGCCTCCCTATAGCAACCCTATTTTTCCACTTCTTTCCCCAAAATAAAAAGTCAAAGTTCTGATACACAAAAGCATCTTTTCCCCTTTCATGTATTTTCCTAATTCTAAAAAATAATCCCAATAAAATCTAAAGACAGCAGACACAATACATTCATGTATCAGAAACTTTAATTCACCTGACAACTGATAAATGAAAAATAAGATCATTTCCATATTTAACTTGAGAGTAGAAGTGTTCCGATCATCACTGGGGCCAATAGGATATGAATAATCAACATAACGTAAAGATAGAGTATGACAAAAACTTTCACAATTTCATCTTCATGTGATGAATACGTCGTAATGCTCATTTTCTTCGGTTACTTCCTCCACTCACCTATGTTTCTGCTAAATGCAACAATGAAACACATGACGCAAGGACCATAACTTTCAATACTCATCAAACTATCAAACCATTTAGATAGCGCGTAAGTAGCTGACTATCTGTCAATACTGTGTGGCCACTTAAGAATAGGAAAAACACGCGACCGAGAGCATCAAGGTTTAGTGAGAATTTCCAATTCATTAACTATGTTTATTTATTTATTTTGCTCAACTTCCAATTCATTAACTTGAAATCCAGAATCTATCATGTATCTTTAAACCAGTTATGTCCTAAATAAGTACACACACAGATGGGTCACGTCAAAGATCAAGAAGGCAACTACTTTAGGGAATTGGAGAGAGTACTTCTGACAAATAGGCACTTTTCCAATTTCTTTCATCATGATTGCATATATTGACCATGAAAAGACTAAGTTCAAATCCACTCAGAAAGGAGTGAGTGGTGGATAACAATTTACCTTGAAAAAACACCTTTATGTCGGGCCCCTGCATGAACCAGGCTATATCGCTCTGTAACCTGGAGGTTGCCCCAGTGAGATATTTCAATTTCACGTTCTAGCTCCTCAACAACAGCAAATGGATTGTTATTTTCAAAATGAACAAGTATAGGAGCATATGAATATGGCGGTTGATTCTCATATGGTCCATATTTGATCTCTGTACTGGCACGTTTAGTAGGCTCCACCACTGTGAATGATTCCACCCGAGTGCTTGGTGTCTTAATAAAGGTTGTTTGTTGCTTGACATGATAAGGAGACAACAAAATAGCACTATCACGGAAATAGACCAACTGTGACTCTGATTGACTTATTTCTACGGGGAAAGGTTCCAGGGAACGTGTCAATATGTAAAGCACTTCTAGCGTTGCAGTTTCACCTTTACCTAGTGGATTTAACAATATTATAGTGAAATATTTAGTTCCATTTGGTCCAGCAGGTTGCTCAGTAGATTTCACACCAAGAGGAACATAAGTTTTCTTCTTCTTTTTTCCAGTAGTAGCAGCTGCTTTAACAATTGCTAGATGTTCAACTTCGGAAGGTGAAAAAGCAAGATTTACTTCTGAAACAGGCGATTCCCCAACATTCTCAACCTGAAAGAAAATCTCTATGAAATACACTTCAAAGTGGTAGTATAAGATTTAGTTAAGGAGAAACATAATTAGGTAAAACAAAGAAAAAATATTGCATTAACAAATCTTGTTGATGGTCCAAAAAAGGATTTAAATGTTTGGAAAATGTCTCTCAAACAATATTGGGCTACAGTCAGAAAATCGAATGAAAAGGATTATACTCAATTTAATTCTTTTTTCTCAAGGTTGAATATGTCAGTCAACTTATACAGATGCAAAGGTAGGTTCATAATCAAGTTAAGAACAAAAGAGTAGTTGCAATTAGTGAAAATTCTTTTTGGCCAAAAAAAATTAGTAAAATTTTTTGACACCGGGGAGGGTGTGAGGATCAAAGGGAGGAGGTTTACCTTCAATGTCAAATAAACCTTGATAATGTGAGAAGTCAAGTCAATCTGCAAGGATCATTGGAATATTAGTCATTACATGTATCTAAAACCAAAAAGATCACTTGAAATTCTGAGTGAACCCGAAAACAAAGGCTGAAGAGACAGCATATTTCCTCCAAAAGAAAAAGATCAGCCACATTTAACAAGAAGAAATGATGCTACAATAATAATACGCTAGTTATTTTACTTTACCTTACCAAGAAAAGTAAACCATTAAACATACATACGCACACAGGCTGCACAAGTTGGTTAAAGCGAGTAATGAATCCTCTACTATTTTAAAGAGTGACTATGAGTTGAAAGCAAAAATGCTGTGGAACTGAATGATAAACAAAGAGAACAGTGAAACAAAAATGAGACAATTTTTTTCTCACAAGTTTATTTTCTTTATTCTGAAGGGTTCCTAGACAAACGATGGAGGGAATAAAACGTGACATGGCTGAAACCCGATTTATTCTGACCAATCATTGGTTTGACAAATTCCACTACAGCATCCATGTATGGCACCACAAATTCACTATATTTACGCTTTCCATTAGGATATCTTAAAAAAATTTCCCCGTAATCAGTACCCTAAACAACATTTCCATAGTTCCCTCAGATCTTGAGTGACGGCTATCATAAAACATTACCCGTAATTAGCACCCGTAACAACATGTCCTATTTCCCTCAGATCTTCAGCGGAAAAACGTGCCTTAATTGCTAATTGATATTAAAGAAAATCTCGACAAACAGATTGAGGCACCAGATAAATTAAGCTACAGTCAGAATTTGGGAAAAGGCAGGCTTCCAATCAGAATAGCTACACGTAAATTTATCTTCCAAGCATCTCCAATAAGCAGACAAACATTCGATTTTCAAGGAAATTTAAAAACAGACCTCAGGAACCAATTCAGCATAAAGATGGCCAGATAAAATTATTTCTGATAAAACGTAAAAAGTGGGGAGTGAGCTTGGAAAACGTACTCTGCGTTCGGCATTGACGATCTGAAGTTCCTGAGAAGAAGCCTGTGAAAGAACTGATAGAAAAAGAGAGATGAGGAGAGCAAGGTGTAACAATCGAGCTCGGAGAAGAGCATCCATTGCTGGCTCTCGGTTTCTTCCCTGCAGTTGACGTAGGAAGGAGACTGGAAGTCTATTCTCTATATGCTTGCGAGTCTTAGTCTCACCTTTATGGGCCTATTAATCCAGCCCATAATTCTTTGGAGCTGAGTTTCCAATTTCATAGGCCCATTTATGTTCCAAATTATCATTTTCCTTTTTGGGCCAAATTTTCAATGCTTTCACCATGACTCGTACTTTCGCTAATGGTTGCAGATTATTAGAGATGACAGTTGGCACTTGATTTTTTTTTTTAAAAAAAAAAAAACCTGTAAATGATCTATAATCTGTTTATGGAACAGGACTTGAAAAACAAATTAAGCAGAATATACTTTCTGATATACTAACTCCAATTCTAATTATTAAATCTTATTTATAATTTATAAATAAGGTCTTGTAATTAGAAATGAAGGTGGTATATAAACGTGGTCTTATAATTAAAACCGAAGATAGTATTATTTTCAATTATTATGAGAAAAAATATATAATAAACTGTATCATTCATAAATCATAAACAATAGACTTATTTTATAAATTTGCCCCAAAAGAGTATAGCCTACACCTCGTTAAGTTTTGTTGATATGTTGACAAATGATTTTATATGGTTGACAACATTATACTATTAACACTATATTACCCTTCGATCCTTAATGTAAGACTTTGTTTGATTTTTATTTTGATCTTAAATATAATATCTTGATCCATTTTATCTCTCATATTTATTCATTTTTTTCTAAGGTAGTCTTTCTAATAATGGTAGTTCTAATAAATACATTTGATTAGCAAAGATATTTTAGAAAAGATGGTTTCTATTTATTACAAACAACCAACTTAACTTATTTCCTTAATCTCCTCAAATGAGTCAACTAGCTCTTATAATTAAGACTGGAGGTAGTACTATTATCCATTCATGTGACCACATGACACAACAAACTCATTTTCCCATATATTATACTACCTCTGGTCCTAATTATAAGAGCTAGTTGATTAATTTGAGGAGATTAAGAACAAAAGTTAAGTTAGTTATTTGTAATAAATATGTATTATCTTTCCTAAAATATCCTTGCTAATCAAGTGTATTGACTAAAACTACCATTGTTAGAATGACTACCTTAAAAAAAATACATAAATATGAGAGATAAAGTAGATTGGAGTCTTATATTTAGGATCAAAATAAAAGTCAAACAAAGTGTTATATTAAGGACTGAAAGTAGTAGTTATATAAAATTGAAAAGTTGAAGGTACATTTACATTGCGAAGTTTTTTTTCAGGTACATTTAACACCCTAAACTATTTTGTGATATATCTAACACATTGAAGTTTTTTTTTTTTTAAGTGCTTCCAGTGCTTTGAAGTATTTTTTTCATACATTTAGCATCATAAAGTATTTTTTTAAAGTACGTCTAACACTCAAAAACATTTTTTTGTGCATCCAGCACTAAAGCAAGAAAAATATTTCAGGACGCTGGACGTACTTGAAAAATACTTCAGAGTGCTGAATGTAGCACAAAATATTTCGAGGTGTGGGATATACCTAAAAAAATGTTTCGGAGTGTTAGATGCACTTTAGTTCAATTGAAAATAAAATAAGCCATGCTCCCCGCCCCCAACAAGCCAATGCTATTTATAACTTATAAACTCTGGAATTCATTGCCAACAATAATTGATATATTAACATGAATTGCATGTTCCTTGTAATTTTGAAAGTTTGATGAAAAATCCTCCATTGTAAAATTTATTACTTAAGGTTACCTAAAATTTACTCAGGAGTTAGATGCAAAGATGCAATTTATGTACAATCAATACGACTCTTTTTTAGCTATGTGCAACCTATTTTTATACAGCTAAAGATATGTTGTATACAATTAAAAAGGAGTTGAGCCACTCTAAAATTTGGGTTCTTAGACACCTTTAAAAAATATGTAATGAAATTTTTTCAGCAAATTGTCATATTATTTTTTATCTTTAATATAAGAGTTAGATAACTAATTTAAAAATATTAAAAAAATTAGTTAAATTTGTTATTTGTCATAAATGTGTGTTGAATTTTCTAAATTATCCTATTTAATCATGTATATTGAAATACCTCTTGTTAAAAGCCCTTATAATCAATAGAGATATTTTTTTAAAAAAAATAGATACAAAATAATTAAAATCTTATATTTAAAACTAACTTTAATCTTGTAACTAGGTTTTATATTAAGAATAAGAGATAATATAATTTTTTTTAATTAAAAAAAATGTCAAATCATCACATCATTTTGCCTTTTCTCACATCATAATTCTACTTGTTTCCATGCAAAATAAGACTCGATTTAAAGTGAAAAGTTTCATCACAAAATCAACCAAAGTCAAAATTTTAAAAGTACACGTTGGTATTAATAGAAGTTAGCCTAATTAGAAAAGAATCAGCTCATGACCCATAAAATCATAAATTTAAATCTCATTATCAACACAAAAACCTTATTAGTGGACAATCTATAAGTATTTTTCTAAGTGCTTTTTAAATCTAGAAACATCCAAGACCCAACTTACCTAAAAATTTTCGTGCCAAAGTAATGAAAGTACCCGTTGGTAGTATTTTAATTTCCAAAAAAGGCGAAATCTTGAGTAGTTCAAACTTGCATTCGGTTTAAGGAAAAAAAAATAAAAGGGTTCAAACTTGCACACATGGGCGTCTAAAACCTAGCAACCAAAATGTAATCACTTGTTAGTTTCGAATCGTCATGCCTGGCAGAGTGAGAGTGATGAAACGACCAAAGGACTCGACAAGCTTCTTCTGAGAACACATTCAAAAATTTATATATTTTGCTCGAGTCTATCCCAACCATCTGCTCAAATACAAACTTATACCCAGGTCGCGTGGAAAAAAACATCTCCACCGTATGTACAGAACCCCCCCAAAAGACAAGAAACATTAATGACAGGAAAAAGCTTAACCCAGAGAAATTCCAACATTCACCCTTCCATACCCAGTTGGTGCAACAAGTCAATATAGAAGCTCCATGGTGGTTCAGTCATCAGTGCATCCCATCCCCTACCCATTTCGGTTTCACCGGTTCGTTGTATTAGCTGGCTGATGCATTTTTATGTAGAATTTCTCCAAGAACCCTCCTCCATCCCCCTCTCTCCCAAAAAAAAGAAATAAAGGAACATAATGTAGTGAATTCCTATCTACTCTTCATTTATACCCCTTGAGTACTAGCCTCCACCGTTTTCCCAATTTTATTCTTTTACACATTATATTAAACAACAAAATCACAGCACAAATAAATCTTGTGTCCATCTCTCCCATTTACCACCCTCCTTCCCAACCTTTTTACAAACCAAAAAGGGGAAAAAGCTACTTTGAACATGGTTTCTTTCTTCCACAAAATTCCGATGGCATTACCTCGGCTTTGTTTGTGATCTGTATGACAATAGTGGTTGGAGAAGCCTCTGGCGTGATGGACTACCTAGAAATGAGGCTTGAGATCGAGTAAGCATCTCAGCCATTGACGGGGTCTGATATGCTTGAACAAGACTTGAACTATCAGTGGAATCACCTCTTGCTGTGGCTCTTTGCCAAGAGTGGGAACTCAGCCCAGAAAGAATGTACGCTCTCCCCGATGCTTCATACACATGCCGACTCACCATCCTCTCTTGCATTTCCTTGAGTTCGGCATCCAATGCAAGACAAAGGCGATCCTGGGATCTGGCTGAAATAGACTCCGAGAGCGTTTTTCTGCAGTTTTCAAGTATTGATACTGCAACTGTTAAATCTCCACGTTCAGCTGCACTTCGTGCTTGGGCCATTGCTTCAGCTGCTTGAAGCCTATTGTGCTGTCTGTCCACTTCAAGCGACTTAATCACTTGCCCAACCTTTTCAGGCCTCTGCAGTTTTACTTCTTCACTTTCTGATATTGTTGTCTCCTGAGTTAATGGATCTTTGTACACGCAGTTGACTTTTATCAATGATGTTTCACTGCCATAAGCAGCCGGGACATTAACTGAAACTAGGAAATCTCTCTCTTCATCGGCATACAAATCTCCAACATCAATAAATCCTTGACGTCCGCCAGCCATCACGCGGCTTGGATAACTTCCAGCCTTAAGTGAGACAAGGTTGAGATTTTCATCTATGCCCTCAATTGCGACTTGCAACTCCTGAACCACAACACTCAAAAGTCCGCCAATGCACTGTGCAAATGCATCCTGTATCACAGATTCAGTCTCAATGAAGGAAAAAGTCCCCCCAGAGTTCTCTGAAATTGAGTGCATTGATGAGGCATCATGATCTGCACCAAATCCAAAAGCATGCACTGGAATTTGGAATCCCGAAGTGCCACGATTACTGATAGACATAGGCAGAAGCAAATGGTAGTTTGGCTGTGGTTGGTTAGTACCAGAACCACCAACAGTGTAAGTATCTTGCCCATCAGATAACAGTATTATGCTGGCAACTGGATTTTTTTCTCTTCGTTCTTCCATTATCTTGGCGCCTTTTCTCAGGCCCTCAGCAATGTTTGTGCCCCCATTTGCAACCAAAGAGTTAACAGCTTGCAGTGCTTGTTGCCGCCCAGAGTCAGACATTCTGCGGAGAGGAAACAGTCGGCGAGCGGTAGAAGAGAAAGCAATAACTGATAGTCGGTCATTTGAACCTAAATTCTGGATAACAAATCCCATAGCTCTTTTTAGTAGTGCGAGTTTAGTGCCAGCCATGCTACCACTAATATCAAGCACTGTAACTAGGTCAACAGGGGCACGCGGAGTCTGAGAAACCTGCGTTGGGCTAGCATGACTTCTACTGAGGTTGGGCGTTCTGGTTGCTGCTGCTACAGCAGTGGCCTTGAGATGGACCAAGACATTAAAGTTACTATAAGAGTTGGACTGTGGAGCAACTGACACTTCAGGGTATGTCTTAATTTCTATTGTTTTAACAGCACCTGTATCAGCAACACTCTTACCAGAACATAGATGTTCGAGATCTAAGGATTCATCATCGTTAAATACACCTGGCTCTGGAGCCTGATGAAGTGGAACAACATGTCGCCTATTCAAATCTCGTCGAGGGGGTGGTCGAGGAAGGCTGTGGACAACTGCCATGAAAGCATTATTTGGTGAAACCCTGCCAGGGAGAGGATCCAAACTGGGATCCAGTAAGGGTATTTCCTTCCACTTTGCTCGGCACACTGGACATATTTTGTTTCCATGTTTCACGTTTGAAGCAATGCAGTGAAAATGGAAGGAATGTGAACATTCAGCAGTGAACAAAGCATGCCCACACCCTTGTTTCATTTTGGTTAAGCATATTGAGCAGGTTTGCTGAATAAGAAGGGGGGAAAAAAACATGTTAAGATAAGAAGCACAGATACTTGAATTTCTACAATTTTACAAATTAATATGAGAAGAAAATTCATACGCGAACACACACGCAGATAAACCAAAATTTGTGAGATACCAAATACAGGGTGCTTCTACATACATATAACGAATTGAAAATGTTAATACTAGCAGCACAAAATATGCAGCCAAAGCTGGCACCCTAACTTATTATCTAAAAGATTCAGAGGAATATGTACTATTCGCTAAACTTGCACACCGTCATTAAGATATCATTTCAAATTTTGGGACTGATCAGGCAGCTTAGACGAGACGTGCTAGCACCACTATAAAGACATCAGTCAGATTTAAAATAGAAACCAATTTCATCTCCAATTTCTTTTACCAGGTCTTAAGCCTAAATTGGATTTGACTTTAACCATAAAATTGTATATTAAATTATATCATTTGATAAAATACATAACATGTGCAATTACTACAATGACTACTCTGGAAAAAATAGATAAATATGAAAAACAAAATAGATATTAGGGTCTTATATCTAAAACCAAATTAAAAGTCAAGCTAGCTCTTATATTAAAAACCGGAGGTAGTAACATTTATTTCCCTTTCTCATCTTCCTTTTTCGATTTCAATATTTTTCCCAAAGGAAGATCATAAATTCTCAATCAAAAGATATGACCTACAAACACACAGATTTCCATACTCTGTGTATTAGGCACGTCTTTAAGTAGGCAAATATGAGCGCTCCTGATAGAGACTAAAGCAGCTTTTGCACTTGCCCAAAGAAATTTACAACAGAAACAGTAAATTCTCAGAGAGTCGTTCGTACTTGGCTCTCACAACCAGCCAATTTGATTTGACTAATGAACAAACTGGTTATGGTGTCATGCATGTATACTTTTTTTTCCCCCTTAAAAGCAAAACTTGACCATTAGAAAAAGGAAAAGAAACGAGTCTTATCCACAAGAACTTGTTGTGCACACATAATGCGATGTTGAAGCGAGCAGTTATCAATTATATCAAGATGAGGTCCCGCAAATGCATATAGAGAGCATTATTGATTAAAAAAGAACTTCAAATCACAAACACACACATAACATCGAAAGTTTGAAAACAATTCATGAAAACTGACAGCTCTATCACCTAACCCATGTCACAACAAAGTGGAAAATAAGAAATAAAGCAAAAACAAACACGAAAAAATTTATGCAAAATATTAGTAATAATATTTCAGAAAAATAAAAATTAAGAAATTCTATGATTTTTAAATCAGCTTTGGTCATTTTCAAGTTTCAGGATACAACGTCCTCTCCTTTTTTCCGAATAATAAAATAATAATCGGCCAATCCGCAAAAGCCCAATATGCTTAGATTTCTCGAACTGTAATTCGACAGATTTACAGCAATAAATCCCACCACAACACAATACCTAACCTCTATTTGCAGGTAAATAGGATTACAACAAGAAAAAGAGGTTTTTTTTTTTGGGGGGGGGTTGTATAATTGAACTTTTTATCATTTTTTAATGAAATCAGAGAATAAGTGTAGCAGAGAAACCAATTGAGCACAGTAAATTTTCCATTATTCATGCCTCGTTTTCCCATCCTTGCTTGAGCCCATTTTCTCAGCGACCAAACGGAGCACAGTTCATGACAAAAAGCATGGATGGTGACACGGACGTGGAACAAGATATCTTAGCATATGCAGTGTCTAAACTCTAAAGTGTTAGTTGGGGGGTCATGTCATATCTGATTCAAACATAAGTCTGCGGAATTTGAAATATCGGCGACCAAAATTCATTGAAATTTCGGAACCGGAATAACAGTTGCAAAAAGAAAAAGGACGGTGAAGAAGGAAAGGAGACCAACCTTGGACGATTTGCTCGCACTTTTCGACAGCTTCAAAGCGTGAGAAGAAGCCGCCGGAGCGGCGGACATCGAACGCGAAGAAGCGATGTCCCAATTTACAGGCGAAAGCAGAGCAGCGTCAGATAACCGCTCGGAAACCTCCGTAGCCGGGGGCGAATCCATGTCGTCTGAAGTTCTGGGGACGAAGACACACAGATTCAAACCCAGAGCAAGCTTCGCCTTCTTCCATTTACTCCCCATTTCAGCTGAAGATCTGAAGAAAACCACAAATGTCGTCCCAAGAAAAGAAAAACAAGAAAGCAATTCCCAAACGCAGGAAAACGAAGCTCAACGGAGCAAAACTCAGATCTCAAACAAAGAGTATGAGAAAGGAGAAGGGAACAGAGATCTATAAAAAAGCTAAAAATGGAGCACGAAAACCGAGAGAAGGGGGCGATTATTGAATACGTGAAAGGGGAAGGAGGCAAGTGGGGTTGAGAGGTCAGAATGGGATACGAGGGAGGTTGGTGAAGAAGGAATGAGAATGAAGAAGAAATATGAAGACATTAATTGAGGCAGCCATGAGGAAGAAGAAGAGTCTGAGTAAGAAGAGGCGGTTGAAGGATGGTGTGCTGAGGAGGATTTTGACCTGCGCTGTATTTGTTGGCTTTACCTTGGTTGAGTTTTGTAGGTAAAAGAGTGGGAAAAAGGAGGCTCTCTCATAAAAAGCACGTTCTGCTTCAACCAGCGGAAAGTTGAAACCTTTATTATCACCCACTGCTCCTTCAATCATTCATTCTTCCCGTTTTACCCCCTCCTCTTTTCACCCGTCCCTCACAATTCATCTTCAACTCCAATTTTATAATAAAATAATATATATATCTCTTTTTATTTAAAACTGTTTTTTCTTGGAGAAATTATGTGCCATTGTTTTCAGGAAATTTTAAATTAAATAATATTTCATTTTATGTCATCTGTTTGGTAAGTAAAGTTTTGAGATTTACCTGATTTATAGTAAAATCACTTGTCAACAACCAATTCAAATGGGCACTTTAAGTTTATGATAAATTGATAATATTCAGATAATGTTAAGAAATGTAAGAAAATAAAATAAAAAATAATTTAATAAGTCTCTTTTTTTCTGATTTTAATTGTAATGATGAATTGTCCATATTAAACATCTATCTTACTTCTGTGTGATAATGAAAATGTTTGACCGACCGTAAGAAGGTGGATTATGTAGAGCTCTTATCAAAAAAAGAAAATGAAAGGGGGGAAATAAACAGCTCATAAAATAAAATAGGTTGGGTTTATATAAATAGAGAGAGAAAGGCTAATATTCGCAGATAAATTAAATATAGCGATATTTATTTAAATGGGGGGGTAATTAGTGGTATTAATGATTAAAGGTGATAAAAAAAATGAGAAACAAGTTGGTGAGTGGAAACATGTCATAATCTCTCTTGTGGAGAAAAAGGTGGGATATATGGGTAATAAGAGAAAAAGGGGAAAATTCTCCTTAGAGGGGAATCTCATATATATATATATATATATATATAAATGTATCTGTGTGTGTGTGGATGACCGAGTTCTGTGAATGGAGGGTTGCATCATGATGGACTATCATTGGGCATGAGTCAACATTGTGGGATTTTCTTAATCATTCCTTTTTACAGAATTATTTTACTTTTCCTTTTTTTTGTTTTAAAATTTATTTATTTATTTATTTTGTTTTTTGGGGGCTCACATGCGACGATGATAATATCCACACGTGCACATCATCGCTGAGGCTACCATGTCAACCCTGTTGACATTCATTACTGTTTCTTTCTAGATCTCTCTTCACATGTCTCCGGCTCGGCTTTTTTTTTTTTTTTGGTTGGGTTCGTTAAAGCGCCCTTCTTATTCTTCTCCTTCTTTAATTAATTATTGTATTAATTTGGCTCCATAATTCATGATTTGGGATTTTGACTCAATCAATTATTCAACTCGCCATTATGTTCTTTCTGGAGACCTTGCCCCCACGCCTTAAATCATTTTAATCCAACACTTGAGCGTTTCATTTTGAAATTTATTCGGGACAGTGATGGCACACTTGAATGAATTGATCTGTGTTTAGTACTGTTATACTACTTCCGGTCCTAATTATAAGAGTTAGTTAACTAATTTAATGAGACTAAAAAAATAAATTAAGTTAGTTATTTGTAATAAATAGGTGTTGTTTTTTTTAAAATATTCTTACTAATCAAGTTTATTGGTTAGAAATACTATTATTAAAATGACTACTTTGAAAAGAATACATAAATATGAGAGACAAAATGGATTTGGGTCTTATAATTAGGATCAAAATAAAAGTCAAACGATATCTTATACTCCCTCCGTTCCTTATTATAAGAGACATTTGATGTTTATGGCATGTTCCTATATATAAGAGACACTTAAAAGTGGTCTCTACTTTTTTGTATTGATTTCCTATTTTACCCATATTTATTGTCTCCAACTCACACTCTCTCTTCTTTCCACTTCTCTTCTTTAATAATTTAATTGTTCTCTCTCCTTATTAATGAGGGTATTTTTGGGGAAAAAATTATATTTTTTACACATTGATTGTTCTTAACTAATTTTAACTGCTTTTTTTTATCAACGTAATTCGGTTATTGTCTCTTATAATAAGAAACGGAGGGAGTATCAAAGACGGGGTAGTATTATTTAATCATGAAATAATAATACTAATAAAATTAATTTTTTGAGAACTCATAATAAAATAATATAATTCTTGATAACTAGTTGACGACAAGGTATTTGACCTTTGAACAAATCTCCATTAATAATTAATGTGGCGCGCAATTCTGGAAACATAAATATGAAGCAGTCGGCGATAAAATTTTATTCAAAAAAAGCGGTTGTCGACGATAGGAGATGATGAAATCATTAATATAAATTAATTCATTGTTCCCTGGCATGTTTTTTTTTTTGTTGGGTAACGCTTCATTTGCTTTGTAATGCTTCAACTTCACAATTGAATTGTTTTAATTTTAGATTTCATATAAAATGACAAATATATTAATATCTTATGGTAATGAAATGGTTTTTTTTTTACGACTTTTTAAAGAATATAAAATTACATCATTCGATCACCATAATATCAAAATACTACCTCTGGTCCTAATTATAAAAACCAGTTAACTAATTTGAGGAGATTAAGAAAATAAATTAAGTTAGTTATCTGTAATAAATAGGAGTTGTTTTTTTCTAAAATATCCTTGCTAATCAAATGTATTGGTTAGAACTACTATTGTTAGAAGGATTATCTTGAAAAAAAATGTATAAATATTAGAAATAAAGTGAATTTGGGTCTTATATTTAGAATCAAAATAAAATTTAAACAAAATCTTATATTAAGCACCGATCTTACTTTTTATAAAATTTAATGATCACAAAAAAAAAAGTTGAGACATTATAGGGCAAAAAAAAAGGCATACAGGTGGAAGCTTAGAAGCCTCATGCTCGTCCATGCACAGCTAGCGTCAAAATTGGGCATTGAATGGTCGAGTTTCTAGATCATGGAATTCTTCAATAAAACATGGCTTCTAGAATAGAATTTTATGCAAACTTATATCTTTACACACATTACTTTTGATTCTTAATATTATTTTCTATCCTAATTATAAGATTTTATTAACTAATTTAAAAAGATTAAAAAATTATTAAATTAATTAATTATAACATATATTATATGGTATTATTATACATCAATTTATAAACAAGGCATATTATTAGTTTAAAAAAACAATAAATATAAATATTTTCAAATAATTTAGTGACTTTCTCAATTTTTTTCAAATTAGTCAATCATCACATCTTATATTAAGGAGCAAAAATAGTACTACTCTAATCTTAACTATAATACCTCATTTTATAAATGAGGTCTTGTAATTATAATTAAAGGTTGTATAATGCTAAAAAGTATGCTGCCAATAACCAGAATAATCTCCTTTGAAGAAAAGATCAGAGCCACGTGTTTCGATCTTGCTTGGCCCGTTCATGATCGTTTGTGGGATTTGGTGGCTTTCAACATGGTTTCTCCGTTTATTTTTATTTAAAGCAAGAAATACTTTAAATAAAAATAAATAGTTTCTTATAATAAGAAATAAAATTACGCTTCCATTTGTCCCTTATAAAAAAAACTGTGGACTTGTCCAGGATAAAATCATAGGTTAAAAAAAAAAATCAAGTCACAACTAATTTTTGTTGGTATACCGACTCTCTTTGATGGAATTGAAGTACCAACCTTCAAAAACATCATTTTATTAATAATTTACAGAATACGAAGTAAATATATTGAAAAAATTTTGTTCTGGCTCACATAAAAATGCTTATAATAAGCACTTAAAATAATCAGATCCGACGAAGTGTTGTTGGTGACAAAAATCTGGAGAGCACCACAAATAGGAAAGGGCATGCATTTGAAATGTGAGGGAGATAAAGGGGTCTGTGATGGGGGGAAGTAGTGAGTGGCATTGTTGACTTTTTATTTTATTTTGCTAAAGCATAGATATTTTATGATTGAAAACAATCCCATTCGAAGCACTATCAGGCACTAAAATGTAGGTACCTCTCTCAATGGAGATTCAAACCTTCATTCGTTACGTTGTGAGGAATTAACCCCTTCTGCTAGACTCAACCCTCTGCTGGTTGTTAAATATTGATGAAAGGTTTATAGCTTTATGGAGATAAGGGGGATGGGCCAAACAGTGGATTCTTCCCCAAACATGTAATTGGTGTAATGTGGAATCATTATAATCATGATAATGAGTTCACTTGCCACTATGTGTGTGGTTAGTCTAATACCCAATCAGCCAAAGCTTCCAAGCTGTCACTACTCACTCCTTATGCTCCACTCCCGACACCACATTATGATCTCTCTTACACACACCTTAATTCTAATTCTAATTCTTGGAAAAAAATTTAAAAAAAGTCCCCTTTTCCCTTAGATACATTTCAATTTATTTGCAAAAAAAAAAATTTACCCAAATCTTTTAATATACGATCTATTTAACTAATTTGATTAGATTATCTAAGTTAGTTAATTATAAGAATTGAAACACCATAATCATCTTTCTTAATATCCCCTCTTCCTCTCCTATCTTATTGTGGTTGAGGGAGCATCAATAAGAGTAATTTAAAAAAATTGATAAATATGAAAAATATGTCTTATATTTAGAATTAAAAATTATTAAATAATTAGGTTCTATATTAAAGATATTAAAGATATGATAAATATATTTTTAGCATATACAAAAGTAGCTTCACTTGTCTTTCAAGCCATGTTTCATTGGAAATTGGCCTTTTAATACCATAATAGTTCAATGCTGACATGACCACGCTATTTGTCTTTTATTGATAATTACTCCCTTCTGTCTTATAAATGTAGGTAAAACTAGGAGCTCTCTTTTTTAATCCTAAATATTAAAAAAAAACTAACTATTCATATTTATCTGAATTTTATTAATTAATTAATTACTTTATGGTCGTCATTAAATATTTGGTAAAAAATTAAAATTAACTGGGGCATTTTGAAAAAATAAAAAATTACACTTTGTATACTTTTAATATATAGTGAAAGTTTTCAATTAAATTCTTTTATCTCCGCATATACATGTTCATTATTTGTTTCTCATACAAAGAATCAGAGAACTTTATCACAAAATTACTAAAGATCGTAACTTTACTAAAAATATAATTGTTTTGTCAAGTTAATAAATCAAGCTCATAAAAAAACATGATAGTACAGCTAGTAAGTTTGACCGCCAGCAAGAGTAAATATTTTTTAGTATTATAATATGCAGTCGCTCTGCATGGATAGCTATGGTTTTAATCAAAACATCAACTTTTTACCTAGAATCCCAGCAAAATTCCACATAACTTTACTCTCTCATCATAAAAAAGAGATAATCTTTTAAAAGTGGTGGGAAAAAAGAAAAGAAGGGGAAAAAATTGAGAAGAGGGAGTGGTTTGTGTTTGGAGCATGCAAAAAGATATTCCTATCCCCCACAAGAGAACATGAATAAGAAACAAAGGTGGTGACCACTTTTCAATTCCCTTCCTCCTTTTGAGGGCACACATGCCTCACTCACACTTGAAAGAAACACACACACACACACATTCACAATTGTTGTGTGTGTTGTGAGTTGCGAGTTGTGTGTGTGTGTGTGAGTGCCATGAAAGCTTCTTTCTTGCAATGAGTGGTGATCCATTCACATACACTCACAACACTTTATCTTTCTCTTTCTCTCTCTCTCGTGATCGAGGGATAGGATTCCCTTTTGGCCACACTTTCTAGGGTAAGTCAACCCCAAAAAAGCCTCAGCTTTTGTTTCTAGGGTTTGCAACTCAACCTCATTGGGAGGGCCAATTCACGTATCTGATCAATTACTTTGATTGACTGCTACTATTCTTTTCTTCGTTACTAGTAAAATACAAGTGAGTAATTAATTAACCGGGATAGATCGCCTTGGTTATATCGTTGGCTCATACCACTTTCTTGCAAGTTAAATCCGTATTTTTAATTTAATGAAACGATGCACTTAAGATAATTCAGCTTATTAATTAAGCATATAGTCCAAGTGTCCAACTATATATATTGTTTATAACAAATTTCATCCCAATCAATGCGGGAGAGCATATGGGGGCCATTGAGCTTGGAAATATATATATATATATATATATATATATTTCCTTCAATCTCTTAAACATGGGTACTACTAAATAACTACTTTGTTGGCGAAAAAAACTATAATGAATACCAAAATTTGAAAAATAAATAAGTGCAAAGGTTATCATTCTTTATTTTTTGAATTTATATCGTATATTTATTATTTTTAATTACTACTCCTAATTTAATGAAGGCTCTAATTAAATTATTATATTTAATGTATCACAAATAAGTTATTTGTTCTTTTATGTGCCAAAAAAAGTTATTTGTTCTTTTATAATTTTAAAGTTAAAACAAAGCAAGTCTCTTTGAATCTCCTTATATTCTAGTGTTATACATATAACATTGGTTGGAAAAAATATATATATATATAAAGATTATGTAAATTTTATATATTATTTATTTATCTATTATTGTCACTTTAAAATCTACTTGGGGTGTTTGGATATCCTTAAAAGTATTTTCTAAAAGTATTTTTTTACAAATCAAGACAAATTTCTTTAAATATTTACTTCGTATACTGTAAAATTATTTTTAAAACTATAGTTTGGTTTCTATCCAAATATCTGTTCTGATTTAATTCTGTAACAAAAGTATATTAAGCATATAAGGCTAAATACCTAATTATTTTCTCATGGCTAGCATATCATGGTACTTAAAACAACTGAAAAGAGTTAAAAAAAAAAGCTTGTAACAATTTTTTTTTAATACAATGCCACAATAGATAGTTTGTTATGTTTATGACATAAATCATGCAAAAGTTAGCATATATTTACGCTCTAAAGAAGGATCATCCAAAAAAACGGCTTTAGCACATCCAATTAGTGTGAGCCAACCAGCCAGTCTGCACAACAATATGCTTTCCTCGATAAGTGATTTATAGTGGCGATCCAATCTTGCATTAATAGCAAGGCTGCAAATTTCTCCAATCTACTTCCTCTGGTCCATAATAATATAAGAAGTCCTTTAGAAGAAGAAAATTTTATTCACCAAAAAAAAAATTTGATCTAAAATATAAGAGGCTGACAGAATAATTAATAATAGTGTTCTACTTTTACTCTTTATTGCAAAGAGTAGAGAGAGGAGAAAATTTTCCAATCACAATATTTAATATGAGTAAAATATAGATAACTTTTATCAATTTAACTAACATTTTTTTGGCTCGTGAGGAAACTTAACTAACAACATTGAAGGGAATAGCTGCTTAGTACATGATTCTGAGAATGTTCACAATCAATCAAGTGTAGAACTTCAAGACAATGGTTTTCCGGCGGCCTTGCTGGCTCAATAACTAACCTTCAAGATTTAAAGGTAGCTAGCGAATGCTTTTTATGTGTGCTAATGTCCAGCTTCAAGATTTTGGATCACGGACCCATTTAGTGTCCAATCTAACCAGAAGCAGAATCGAATATCATGAACTCATCAAATCTCAGTTGTTTATATTTAATTTGAATGGTTTGTATTTAAAATCTTCAATTATTATTTTTAAATAAAAAAACTATTTTTTTAAAAAATAATAGTTAAGAGATTATCTCTATTTTATATTTTATATTTCTTAAAATAATTACTTTGAATAAATAAAAATAAAAAATAAATCAAATATGAACTATCCAAATAAAATATGGATGATTCAAATCTAATGAGTTTAGAATGTTCATCAAAACGATGAGCACCGGCACTGGTTCCCAATCTAACCAAGCTTCTTTAGAGGATGCCAATTAATGGGATAATTTTTTGTATCTTTGTAGCTCTCGATCGGGTTTAGGATTATCTTCAAAGATTGGAGCTTGTATTAATTATCCTTAATTAGTAATTTTTTAAGTAGCTGAGAAGGTGATTTCTTTCTTCACGGCTAGTTTGTTTGAATAAATTCTATTGCATCTATATTTTTATATGTCACCAAACATGAGGGGGGGATCTTTTTCAAGAGATTTTCCTGGCGCCATGATTGCTTCATTGAGGGAGAGATTTTAACATTTTTAGTGAGCAGAGGATTTTTTTTAATTACACCTGTGCATCGTATAATTCTTATAGGAGAGAGAATTTATACACCATTTGAATATCTAACATCACTAAGCTATTGCGTATAATTAGAGCGAAGAGACATTCTCTCTCTCATGCATTTACAAGTTAAGGCTACATGCACACAAGCGAATCAGCCTAATTAAATACTGATCTGATCTTATTTACAAGTCACTTCTAGTATGTTTCACACAAACCTAGAAAAACTTTAAACTTTATTAACTCTTATTTAAAATTCAATAATTTTCTAACTTTATCCTTATTTATTATACATTATACATTTATATCTCAGTAAACAAAGTCAACATGATAATAAATGAAGGGTAAAATTGTACATCTATACAAATTTTTTTTTGTCAATACCCTATAAATAAGATCAAAAAATGTCTTTTCTCTCTATCTTAGAAATAGAACCTGAGGAGTATATGATATATCATATATATGATATATATTTTTAATGCTAAAATTTTCCTACAAGGCAATATTAGCTGTAGCATTTCACATTTATTTCTTATTAGTACGTGGATATGTTATAACCTGTTTGTTGTGTGAGTAGTGAAGTTTTCAGTTTCATTTTCTTAATAAAAAAAAGATATAAGTGTCGTGTAAAATGAAACAGGCTCAAATTTGAAGTGGTTAATTTAATATTGTAGGGCAAAGCTAATGTAATGTAATACTATCTCTAGTCCTTAATATAAGAGTTAGTCGACTAATTTGAGTAGATTATTAAAATTAGTTAAGTTAGTTATTTGTAATAAATATGTATTATCTTTCCTAAAATAGCCGTACTAATTAAGTTTATTGGCTAGAACTACTATTATTATAAGGACTATATTAAAAAAAAAAATGAAAGACAGAATGGATTGGGATCTTATATTTAAAACTAAAATAAAAGTTAAATAAGTTCTTATATCAAGAGCCGAAGCTAGTATAAGTTTAGATAATAGTAGTGGTAATAATGATGATTATGATGTATGATATCATAGGATAATGGAAGGTGAGAAGCATGTGAAGGCAATAGTATTGGGGAGAATTGTGAATGATGCAAAGGCCCAAGGGATGGATTAGAATGAACGAAGCAAAGTCAAACCTAATCCGGACATTCTGTGGGGCCCACCTCTTCCCCCAACAACAACATCATTGGCCCCATTCTCATTTCTCACCCTCTCCCACTTCAACCCTTTTTCCCCCTACCCTTTTTTTTTTTTTTTTTTATTATTATTTTGTACACATTCCCCAAATTTTCCCCAAAAAAAAACTATTATTCCGTTCTATGAAAATACACAAATTTAAGAAACTTCCATTGATTTTGATGTTGGCCCTTATTTGTGGCCTTCACACTTCTCGAATTGAATCTTTTTCTTGGTGCAAAAAAGTTCAAATAAGTTGGATGCTGAGACTCACCAAAATCAAGACATGTCTCTAGGCTTTAAGAGTACTTATAGAGTTATTTATAGATCACCTACCAATAAAATTCTCATATTAACAGGAGAATTCAAACTTATAACTTTATGAGTTATGAGCAAACTCCTAATCAACTAAACTAATTTTTGTTGGTTGGAATGAATGAATCTTTCTTTTCATCCGAGGGAACATGCTAACGGGGCTCTTGTCACTCGGTGCTTTCCTCGTCTTGGGGCATTTGGCATTTGGAATCTCAGTCGTATGGGCCTAAAATCGAAAACTGGTGCTCAGCAAATTCGACGGAACTCTTGACAATGACAAGGGAAAATGTGGGCTGAAGATGAGCCCGAATGATAGCAGTACTGGGCCTCAACATATATTCTTGGGCCATAAAGCAAATGCTCGGCCCAATCCAAATATACGCAATGCTACCTCTTCCCTCACCCCCCCCCAAAAAAAAGAATGACGTATTTGATGTTTTGTTTTTAGGCGTGTTATATTGTTCATCAATTTGCATTTAAATTTATATTCTGTGATTAGTTTTTTTTAACCAAAATATTCTGTGAATAGTTTCACAATAATATTATAATATGTTTTTCAATGACAATTTTAGAGAATTCCTTTTGATAATTTGACCCCAAAAAAAAAAAACTTACTAAGCCATCTGAAAATTACATAAAAAGGTACTTTGAAAATATCTTCTACTTTATTAAAACCATGTTTTGGTAAAATTAGCCCTTAGTTTATTGCTTTTTGGTCGTGTTTTCAAATACGTCCTAATATTTTTGGCCAAAAAATTATACGTCCCAATATTGATAAAATGTCTAAACATTTTTTGATTAGATTACAAGCAACTTCTTTCTATTTATGAACAATTTATTTTGTTGCAACAGTCTTTTTACAACTGTTAAAAAAATAAAATGAAATAAAAAACTATAAAATGCCTAAGAAAACAAAAGGAAAGTTTTGATATAGTAAACCATGTCATTTTTTCCTCTTATATTCAACAAACTGAAACTTGCTCCCTACTAATTCTGTGAAAAAACAAACCTTTTAAAGCTATAGAAGACCTTAAGGCAATTACATTATGATGAGTCTGTTTCTGGGTTAATTTAAATCACCTTCCATCTGATCTCAACATGGATCACTCCATTCCTTGAATTAATTAGATTGTATTTATCATTAATCCGACCATTGTGCACAACATCATTCAGGTTAATCTCCACATGCCCCAATGATTCCTGCATTTCAATACACAGAATCAAACCTTTAAGGAGACTACTTATGAAGACAAGGTAGCGGTAGCAGCACCAGCAGTGACAATAATAATAATAATCAACAATGATTAATAATACCTTGGACAGAAAACTGAAAAAGGTCCTCCTACTCATTACTTCAATGTGTATCTTCTCATGTAGAGGAGCCTCCTCTAGCATAAATTCAAATTCTTCGTTCCACCTTGGGTCACGAGTTTTCCTCATCATCTGCAGAATTTCATTTACTGGGTAATCTTTCTTAAAATAAAAATCGGTATACCAACGATAAAATATAGACTAAAACAATCATATTATCAAACATGTTGATATACATGCCAGAGCTGAGGTTTACCTTAAAGGATATTAAGGTTCTTACATCAATAACAGTGATCAGTTTGATCTTTTCAAACATTTCGTAAACTTCCATTAAGGTACACAATGTCCTCCATACACTAAGTTCTCTAGTATGTTATCATAGCATATATAGAATCATACAACACTAAAACCGTTTAGTAACATTAATATCTCTTGCGTTTTGTAGAAGGTAGTGTATTATTTAAGATTTTCATGCATGATGAAACACTGAAAAGTTATCAAATAATTGATACAACTAAAAGAATGAGAACTAAAAATTTTCTGGTAGTATGTGAAATGTTATGCTTCTGTTCATATCTTAAATATCCTAATGCCGAATGCATGCGGGTTTACCTTTGTCTTTTTCCTTTCACCTCTAAAGAAAACCAGTGCGTATGGATTGTTGTGGCTTTTACCCTCAACCTCCTCAGCCTCCTGTATCAGAACAGAAAGCAAACCCGCTCCTTGGACATCATCATCAGATACTCTATCACTCCCATTTTCCAGATGCCCACCAAATTTGCTACTTTCTTCTCTGAAAGGAGCAAAAGTAAGGTCCACCACTATTTGACCTCTTGGCTTCTTATTTGGAGGCTCCGAGACATTTGTGTCCTTGAGTAAATCAAGTGTGAATTCCTTGCTCTCACAAGGCTTCAACAGCTTAAGTGGGATTAACTGCATCCCAAGCCTGTCATGTCCGCCTACCTATTAACAGTTCAATGAGAAGAACATCATGTGAATTATGTGTCATCAATGAACAATCAGTGAGCAAAATGGATACTAAATGCATCATGATAGTATGGAGATTCCAATACAATGTATTGCCAAAGCTAACATTCTCTGAAAGTTATCGTTTATGTGCACCAAGTCAACCCAGTCCTTTTTGGTTGGTAGATGTATGATTGAAAATTAAAAGAAGACAAGAAGATTCAATAAAAATGTCCAGTGATAAGCTGAATTCAGTCCCAAGTTTCCTTTACATAGGATCACAGGGTCACCATCCTTCTGAAAGGTGATTGCGTCCTGTTAGTCATATTATGTAAGCAAACAGTGACATAATTTGAAATGGGATATTGTCTGAATTTTTTCTATCATTTTTCTTCGTCAATATAAGTTTTTCTATTAAATTTTAATGCAGTAGATTAAAGATCAGTCAAACCTTATCCCAGTCGAAGACTTGCAACTGGAGAACCTGAGATTCAGGGTCCTTCACAACAAGCTTGAACTTCTCGTTCCACTCGGGATTCAAATTCCTCCTTTTGATGGTGGTTTTCTTTGCTGGAAGCTTGTCCCCAGAAAGACTGAGTTTGACATATGGATCAGAAGTCCCCAATAAATCCATCTTCAAAAGCTTCACTGCCCGAATCACATTCACATGTAATATCCCTACAGGCTTCTTTATTGCCACCCTATAGGCATATGGAAGAATAATTAGGAACTTCTTTTAAAAATCTTGATATTTTTACAAAGAGTGGCAGAAAGCTCAGAGATAAAACCTCAGCACGTTGTGGTGTATTTTAACCCCAAATACTGCTATTAATGTACTTGGAAACATATTTTATAATGTAACATTGCTCTAGTAAAGATATACACTACAAGCAATTCAGTACACCTCTTCCAACCATTGACAGTTGCAAAACATTATCAACCAAACAGAATAATGGTCTTAGAATCAACCGTACCAACTTCTTTTTAGGCTTTAGAAAAGAAGCAGGGGTCATTATTCATGTATTTCCCGAACTTGCATGATGAAGATATGGAGGTCCTTTGGACTTCCAGAAAATTTCTAATTTAAGCACACAAAACCGTATAGTTTCATCTAAACTTACGATGATTCATCAAGAATAGGAATCTCAAGAGTTTGAGGCCAGAGATAGAGGTTTGCAACTTGTTTTTTGATTGTTTCCTGTAAACAACTAGAGCAGTCAGTCTATCATGTCCAATTGTTTATGGCAACTATAAGTCTGTAAGTGCCAAAAACAAAATAAAAGTGAGCGACCAAAGAGTAACAATATGATGAGCACAAACACAATATTAGTGGTTCACCCCTTCTAGCAATACGTGCAAGGGACAAAAATAATCAAACAATCGACCATGGAACCATAGAATCTGTATGTCACAAAAAGCACCATAGAAATCTGCAACATTCCCAGAACTAATTTGCGTACTTAAATAAATTCATTGTTGTACGAAGCATAATACAAAAGGAAATCCTAATTCTTTTGTTTATTTGGCCAAAAGAAATTCTAATTCACTTCACAAGAAAATTATATTACTATATTTATTGTAAAAGATTTTTGAGAGAAATTGGGGGGGGGGGAAGATTGCAAGTCTGCAGTAAATAATTTAGTGTAAAACAACGTACAGAAAAAATAATTACCAGGGGAGCACCTGAACATATCTGTAAAGACCAGGAATTGACATGATGTCACCTCCTGATATTTTCATCCCGAAGTCTACATGAGGCTGCATATTAAATAAAACAATTACTGAATTATAGATAATCGGGCTTCTCATTGACCACATATATTAGTGGAAGCAAGAAATGAAACTGTGCTTGAACATAATGTTTCCTTTACCTTCTCCAATAATGACACGACAATGTTTGCAAAACATGGAAATGTAGGCACTAAAGGTTTTAAAGTTATCCGTGGTGCTGCAAATACTTGTAGCTCTACCACCTGAGGAGAGGCATCATCAGTTCCAGGAAGAACAGCATCAATTTTGTAGGAACCACAAAAAGCATTACCATTTAAGATTTGTGCCTGAAGGATGATCTGACCTGAACCTTGATCCGTGGAGACAACAACTTCAAAGCCACCACTACATTCTGATTGCCAGCCCATTTGATGATTGGTTCCATAATCAATTCATTTTCATTTGTCTCGAAGACTTTAATGCCTGCAGAATCACAAAATAGACGGTAAAAGACCATTAAACATGATGCTAGACTTTCATACCTCATAGGTTATGAGCATGAAAAAAAAAGATGCGCAAAATTTCTTTGAATCGTCTATTTCATTAGACAATAATAACACAAATTACTGTTTTTCTCATCAGCAGTTTTGTGTGTGTCTCACTCTCTGACGTGCATTTTTATCACTCCCACAAGGTATCCATGTCAAACATAAACATTTGTGGTCCTCCGATATGTGTCAAGTGTGCGGAGTAAATAAGGTTAAATAAGAATTCGAGTCAGATGATTTATGCTAAAAATGAGATCACATGTGCGTTGCCATGGGCATCACTTAATTATCTATTCAGTTCATTTGCTGTTTCTTAGCTCCAAAATGTATCACACTGAACTTAAGCATTCGTTAGATATGTGTTTTCCAGACCCTCAACACAAGTCCTGTCATTGGCATTGACAATCTACAAAAGCAACTATTTGCGTTCATAGTGGGATTGAAGAATATAAGATGAAGAATTCTTAGGGAGGAACTGAATAGCACAACAACAGTAGCACATATAAACCAAACTTTAAGAGTTGCCAGAAAATCTTACACAACAAGTAGACTTACCGCATATGGTAGGAGGAAGAGTACCAAGGCTTAAATTCTCAAATTCAATGCTTTTAATCTGATACTTCCCTATATATTCTGCAAATATTGGCTTAGCCATGCTTTCAATCATACGACATATTGCCTACACGTTAACAAATAAAAAACTCGGTGAAGAACAGAATAATTAGAGGATAAATCTTCCCATACAAATTACAGAAGTACCTTATCAAGTGAAGGCCACATATATAATAAAAATTTGTTCATCCAGTCCACCTGCGTAATCAAGCACAATATCATGAGGTCCATATGTAAAATTGCACAACCAAAATAAAATTTACATAGATTGCAGGGCTATACTAACTCGTTCATAATCGGGGCTCTTCATCCACAAAGGAATTTCGGAGAGAAGTTCTTGCAAAGCATTTGGGCCTAAATCGCTAATTGGAACGACCTCTGTTTCCTGTAACATCAAGCTTTTCATGTAATCATGCATGCCCACAAACAAAATTCTAAATGTACCTAAGCTCAGTTTCCGTCTCACTGATCACGAGAACCGGGTCGTAACCGGATACATTACAATGAAAAATGAACCAAAAAGTTACCTCCACTTCTTTGGGTTCGGAGTAAACGAAGAGGAAAAATCCCACCAAGAGACCGAGAGGAATTCCAATGGAGAAACCAAGAATGCCCAAGATACTGCTGATTAAACCCATTTAGTAGAAAAGCTCCGGAATGAAGAGAAATGAACGTGAGACTGATCAGAGAGAAATCCCCAATGAAAATGTGAAGGATTCAAGCGGGAGAAGAGAGAAGAGCGATGGAAACTATAAAGAAATTAAAAACAAAAAAGAATAATCGGGAACAACGCAACGAATAACAAGAATGGCACTAATGAAACCGCCTTTTTGTTTCACGGTTTCACTTCAAAAATTGCTCTTCTCAACTCATTAATGCCTGAGAGCCTATACTCTGTTTGTTTTAGTTTTCTGCCGATAAGGTTACTACTCTGTTTTGATCTAACAGTACAACGACGCCTCGGCCGTTGAAGTGATTACGCTACCCTTACCTTCGAAGAATATGCATTGTGGCCTGGATAGAAAATATATATATATATATATATTATTTAATTTAATACAATAAATGTATTTTCGTTCAAATTTAAAAGTATATAGTTTTTACCATTTTAATTATAAATCTTCTCAATCAAGAATATGAGGATCACAAATATAGAGATGAATTGTATTTAGAGTTAATCTCAATTCTATTATAAACCAAAGTATTCTCCTATTGAAAGTAATCCTATTCAAAACATTGTCGGGCACTAAATTATTACAAACCTAGGTTTGTCTTTAAGAATCGTATGCTAACTACATTGTTAGTGAAAATTATATATATATATATATATATGGATATTTCAATCAAAATAATATGATATTTACATGTAAGATCATATAAAAATGTTTATTCTTAAAAAGTCATACGTTTAACATGATTTTATAAGTCAAAGAGCATAATTTGAAAGCATAACATGAATAGTAGTATAATATAATATTTATTAAAGAGTATATACTCTTGGTTTTTTTCTTGAAAGCGAATTTCAATCCTCATTTCAAAGTCCACGTCATATGCAAGAAAATCCTTGAATTGAACAAAAATGCAAGAAAGCATGTCAAATTGATTTTCACTTTTCTGAGTAATAACCTTTTTCTTTGGGAAAACCTTAGCAATAAAATTTGGACTTTTCTTTCTTCTTTTTTTTTTTTAAAAAGGCATTGATTAGAAAATTGATCATACCCATCCGTATCCTCTCAGCTTCACACTCGTGTGGCTGAGATTGGACAATTTATTGCCACTGAGAAAGACATTTCAGCTTTAACAAATTATAAATATTACTCGTATTATTATTTTTTATAATTGGCCGTTATTATTTTTTCTGATGATAAAAATATAATAGATAAAAAGTATCTTCAGCTAATTTTCTAAGATGACAATCTCATATGCAATCGTTGGGTGTGAAATTCGGGAAAAAAAAATCCGTGGGAAAAAATTCTGATTTAAAATACTACCTCTAATCTTTAATATAAGAGCTAAATAATTAAGTTGTAAATGTTAAACAAAATTAGTTAAGTTAGTCATTTGTGATAAATGAGTATTATTTATAATAAATGAGTATTATTTTTTTTTAAAATACTTTTGTTAATCATATTTACTAGAATAAAAACTCTTTAATATATGCAATCACCATGAGAATTATATTGGGAAAAAGTGAATAAATATGAAAAATAAAATGAGTTGAGGTCTACAAATTAAATTTCTAGCTAGCTCTTATATTTAAGATTGGAGGTAGCATATCAACTTTATTTTTTTTATCTGTTTGAGGTATTATTAGACACTAAATATAAGCATCTATCTCAACAGATATTCGAAGCTTCCTCCGTCCCCTTATCAGCTTTTGAATCATATGAAAAAACAAAGGTAATAAATTTGGTAATATATATAAGCTTTTTTTTTCCCCTCCTTGAAGCACATTTATGATTTAGTTGTTGAACAAAATCTACCGGGTATTTTTTTTGTTTGATAATATCGCGCCTTTTTCAGTGTCGTGATCACTTGGGCAATAATGATTATAAACACCTATTTTCTTAATTAATTATAAACACCTCAATCAATCATACTAGTCCCGAGCTTAATTATTCAATTCCTCTTTCTAAGGGTTGGCCATCAATCCCTTTTTTAATTAAAAAAAAAGGCCATTAAATATTCACTGCCACTATGTTGAATTCAAACATTATCAGGGCTTTAAATAAGGCATTTCTTTTAAAACGTATTTTTATATTTACATAAACTCAAATTCAAAATTTTGTGCTTAAGAATAATGGGTCATAACTTATTTAAAGATCATTAACACATGTGAATTCTGTCGCCATTATGAAATTAAACTCATGTATTGTCTTAAGAAAAGCATTGCAAGTCAAATCTAATTCTTTTCAAATTAGAAACACCATAAGCAAATTTTTATGAAAAAATTAATTAGCCTATATAATTTATGCGCATGCTTAATGTGGTTCATATATTTCGGATATCCTTATTTGACTATTATATTTCAAATTCTTTTTTTTTAAATATTATATTTAAATCATAATTAATGAGTCAAATTAAATGGCGACGTGGACAAATCAAACAAGGCACCAAGGGATTTTGGTTTTTTATTTTATTTTTTGACCTGGAGGGATTTTGGTTGAAACCCTACGCCATAGGCATTCTCAATTCTCAGATGTGAACTTCCTTAATTAATTCATAACCTATTGTCAGGCCGATACGCACTAGAATATTTGTTGATCTACGACAGACAAATAATAAATAATATAATATATTATTTATATTTATAAAACTAACCTTAGCGATTAAGATTCATTTGTTTTTTTTAAAAGCAAATAAAGAGCTGTGTTTTGACTGGCGAGATTATGATGTTTGCGCGTAGCACTCTTCATTAGACGCCAAACCATATTCATTTCACATCTCCTTAATTAGTCTCAATTACACAAAACTATTTGCTCTTATCCTTAATATAAGATCTTATTTAACTTTTTATTTTAGTTCTAAATATAAACCTTAATCCACTTTGTTTATATTTATGTATTTTCTAAGATAGTTCTTCTAATAATAATAGTTTTAGCCAATATATTTGACTAGCAAGGATATTTTAGGAAAGACAACACCTATTTATTATAAATAATTAACTTAATTTATTTTCTTAATCTACTCAAATTAATTACCTAGCTTTTATATTAAGAACGGAGATAGTATTTTTAAAAATACATTAAAATGCTTATTAACCTGCCGAAATGGCTTAATTAAGTACTACCTCCCTTTGTTAATATAATATTTCATTTAATTTTTATTTGATTCTAAATATAAGATTATAATATATTTTATCTCTCATATTTATATGTTTTCTAAGGTAGTTTTTCTAATAATAATAGTTCTAACCAATATACTTGATTAGCGAGGACATTTTAGGAAAAAAACACCTATTTATTAAATAACTAGTTTAACTTATTTTTTTAATCTATTTAAACTATTCAACTAGTTATTATATTTATTATCGGAGGTTGTATCATCCTTCTCATCAATCTTGGCCGTAGAATTTATTAGGCTTCTGTTAAGGTTGAATACAAATTCTGCATTCTAATTATAGACCCTATTGTTTGATTTTTTTCAGGACTTTTTTTTAATTAAAGAGATCACACTAGCGGCCAGAAATCATAAGCGAAATTGTCCAATTGTGATGAACTTCGTTAACTCCTTTTTTTTTTTTTTTTTGCCAACGATGAACTTTGTTAATTAAAAGGAGCCATTGATACCTATTTTTCATGAAATTTCTCAACTTGTTCCTTTTCCTTTGAGACAAAGTATACTACTGCGTACTCTTGATCCACAACAAAATAATGTTCAATATTTAATAAAAAATAGTAATTTTTTAAAAAAATATCATTTTGTGATTTGAAATATAATAATGATAAAGACAAACGATAACATCAAACATCACAAATATCACATAGCTTAGTCTCCAAAAAAAAATGTTACATAGTTTTTTTTTGTTGAGCCCATAGTATTCACCACTGATAATAGTGACCAATCTTAGTGCACCAACGGATAAAAGTTGGTCTAGTTGGTAAGGAGTCAACTCATAACTCACAAGGTCAGGAGTCTAAATCCCGTTGTCGATATGAGAACCTTGTTGTTGAGTGACTTGTAAGTGTCTCTGTAAACGCTTTCTGAGTTTGGAAGCATATTCTGGCCCTGATAAACCCTGAAACCTAACTTACCTAAACTTTTGTTTACCAAAAAATAATTTCACCGCACCATAAACTTTTGAAAATGTTTGGTGCTGACGGACCTCTTCATATATATACTCCTCTAAATCCTAAATATAAGACTCTTTGTATAGTGTAAATTACACTATAAAAGAGTTTTATATTTAGACCGGAAGAATACTATTTATTCTTTATACAACAGGCAACTTCTGATAAACAAATACGGATTACCATAAACAAAACGATGCGATTTCGAAATTATCGCCATAACAAGACCGTTGGGTGCTCTAACTAGGTCCGTAATACAACGACGATAATTAAAAAAGAGTCCAAGTTGGAGTTCAAAATTTATACACACACCCGGGACAAAAGGAAAAGAATTAAAAAAGACAGTAAAACCATCGACAAATCCACGTATATTGAGTATCTGAAATGGATATATACTACTAATACTTAATATAAAAACTAGTTTGACTTTCAATTTGGTCCTAAATATAAAACTTACTTTTTTTGTCTTTCATATTTATTTATTTTTTCAAATTAGTTATTATAATAGTTGTACATGTTAAAGATTCTATCAAATGATAGTTCTAATTAATACACATGATTAAAAAGACAATACCTATTTATTATAAATAACTAACTTAACAAGCTTTCTTAATCTATTCAAATTAGTCAGCTAACTGTTATATTAAAGACTGAATGTAGTATATACTTACAAAGAACATTAACTTCAATTTTATTAGTTGCAACAAAACTTGCCGTAAGGACACCTCTACTGTGTTTCACCTCACCTAATTCTTAATTTAATCGAAAACCGATTATAATAAACATGTTTTGGAGTGTGAACGCTTTTAAAAAGAGAGGAATCTATGGTTTATTGAAATGATAAATTAAACTTTGAATATTTTATAGAGTACTTAATCTAGAGAAGATTAAATTATTAATAACAAGATATGTACGTAGATAAAAGGAGAACTAATAGAAAAGTAAGAATTTAAACACTTAAGCGCCCATGCAACTTAAATCCTTTTAGAAGACAACGTTAAAGAGTGTACATAAACTAATTAAAACTCTCTATGAACTTTTTATGTACACATAGCTGGGCTCTCTCTCTCTCTCTCTCTCTCTACACACGCACATATTTAATTAGTTTACAATAACATATGGATGATTAGAAACTAATGTCGTAACCAATGAATTTTTGTGTGGTTGATAAGGATGCAATTCATAGATCATAAAAAGTGATGAGTTTATATTCCATTATTAATGTGGGGATCTTATCAGTATATAAAATAATTGTGGTGGGTTAGACTTTACTGCACCTTTGATTCTCTGTTTCCATTTAATTTGTTCATGTGATAGTGCGTGTTTTTTCTAAGCATATGCATCAGAAACCTCGTACGTTATTCCAGCTTGACAAGTTCCTGAAAAGCACTTTTATAATTAAATTATTATGTATACATTCCAGTTGGATATAATATATAACAGCAAATTGAAGAGCTTTTGGTTGAAAAGATGACGCCATAGCCATTGGCCAATATGAACCTACGTTATTCCATTGCGTTTTATTGTGGTGATACCAACCTTAGCAATTAAGATATATTACCTCTGATCCTTAACATAAGAGCTAGTTGACTAATTTAAGTAGGTTAAAAATTAGTTAAATTAGTTATTTGTAACAAATAGGTGTTGTTTTCCTAAAATATCCTTGCTAATCAAGTGTATTAACTAGAACTACTATTATTACAATGACTATTTAGAAAAAAATAAATAAATATAGAAAACAAAGTATATAAGGATCTTATATTTAATATTAAAATAAAAATTAAACGAGTTCTTATATTAAGGACCGGGAAATAGTATAACATTAAAATCAGCATTATAAAATGGTATTATTCATTCATTTTTGAAAAAGGACCGGGATTAATTTTGGTTATGTACAGATGATTATGACATTTGCATGGCAGGCCCCAAATGGCACGCTATTTAAGAAATTTCTCTGCCTTGTTCCTTTCCTTCCAAACAAAAATAAAGTTTGCCAGCATCCATTCACAAAATAAATATCAATATATCAGCCTCCGTAATATATATATATATATATATTATAATGTATTGCATAATACAAAAGCTTAATTATCATGGTAGACGTTTAGAATTATTATTTAAATGTTTCAACGGCTCAAATATATTAAGGACCCGAGGTAGTATTTATACAAAATGAAACTTGATGTAAGCTTGTACGACGTATAGTATTAAAAAAGAATCATATATTATTATTATTATTATTATTATTATTATTATTATATATGACAAATTGATATAGAAGTTTAAGTATTCCTTATGAAGGGTACAACTAATAGGGACAAAACCTAAAACAAAAATAAAGAAAAGCTATGTTGCATCGGAAGGCTCAATTCAATATTGAAATGAAAAGGAACGTTAACTTTTAGTTGGAAGTTGCTGAAAGAAGGATCGGACTTGTCTTTTACACTTTAATTTATTTACAGTTAATTCCTAATCGAATAGAGCAAGGTGCTGCAGTATGAACGCGCTCAAAACGAGATTAATTAATGAATAATATATTTTACCGTCCTAAACATAAAACTCATTTCATAGTATAAATTACGTTATAAAGTAAATTTAATATTTAGAATCAGAAGAATAATATAAAAAGACAAATATTATTAATATAAAAAGATCATAATACAGAGTTAGTGCATCATTCCCTCTAATTCTGTTATTTACAAGAGACACTTTTTTCAAAAGACATGTTCTTTTTTTTTTCCCCTCATAGGAGGTATTTTGGAGATCTTTAGACATTTACTACTTTTTTTCATATTTATTCTTAATTAATTACATTTCTTTCTTGTCTCCTTTCTACTTATTCTCTCTTAGCCGCATTTTTCACAAATAAGGGTATTTTTGAAAATAAATTGTACTTTTTGCATATTTATTGCTTCCAATTAATTGTAGTATTTTTTAATCATGTGCATTGTAACTATTTTTTAATGAAAACTCCTTTACCATGTGTAATTAATAAGAATACTTTAAATAAAACATTATAAATTTAGAGGATAAAATGAATTGAAATCTTAAATTTAGAATTAAAATAAATCTTTTACTTAACTCCAATATTTAAGACAACTGACAAGAGGTAGTATTATATAGATTCTGACACAAGGAATATGTGAATTTTCATGGACTTAGATATTAAAAGAATTATATGCGAAATCGTCTATTCCTTTAATCCTAAATGGGTGAGATATTAAAAGAATTATATGTCAAATTGTCTATTCCTCTAATCCTAAATATGAGAGCTAGTGACGGAGTTGGTTCTAATTCTAAATATAAGGTATTAATTCATTTTATTTTTTATATCTATGATTTTCCAAAAACTAAGTTTTATCTAACTTATAAACTAATATATAATCTAACATTGTATACGTATTTTAAAGAGGTTATCATGTCACATTTATTATATAATTAAATAATTTATTTAAGAAAAAAAATCATAAAAAAAGACCTTGAAAATAAAAAGAACTATATACAAGGACCTATTCACAAAAATTGTTGTTATTTGCTTATCAATTCAATTGTTATCAAAACCCATACTAATATTGTAATGGGTTCCTATTTGCAATTGTTCTATTTTCAAAGTCTTTTTTTACGATTTTCTCTTTATTTAATTTATTTAAATTAATTAAACAGTTCCTTAAGTTAATATACTACTCCTCCGGTCCTTAATGTAAGACCCATTTGACTAATTTGATTAGATTAAGGAAGTTAGGTAAGTTAGTTAATTATAAGAAAAGTGACACATTTTTCCTAAAACACCATAATCATCTTTTTTAATACCTCCTCTCCCTCTTTATTTAATTATGGTTGAGGGAGTGTCTATAGGGGTAATTTAGAGAAAATTGATAAATATGATAAATGGGTCTTATATTAGGACCAAAACCAACTCAAGAATTGAATCCTATATTAAGGACCGGAGGAGTATTCTGTTTTTAATTATAAGATCTTGTTTATAAATTACAAACGTGGTTAATTAACTAGTCACTTTCTTCCATCTTTCGTGACTCATTTTCCAATTGGATGTCACTAGGCTAGCTTTTTGGTTAACACATAGTGCATTGTCGAATATTCTGGAATTATGGACCATTACATAAAACTGAATAATAAACCCCAGGATAAATACTCATAAATGTGCATTTCCCAGAATACCGTTTGCGCTGTCGTTTAGCCTAATTATGTCTTTTATCCTTGTAAATTTAAATGATATTCAGTTCAGTCCTTATGTTTATGCTCAAGGAATATTACCCTTAGTTTTCCTTTTAGAAAAGGGACAACATTATCCTTCTTCTTTAGTTTTTCTTAGAAATCGATGGGTCTGTACTCACGAACGGTGACAGCAGCTGGGGAGGTGTGGTGTGGGATGGAAATCACAATTGGAGTGTGGGTTTTGGTTGTAAGCTCTCATCGGTGCAGCCAACCATCGTGGAGCTGTTGGGAGTAATTTATGGTTTGCACATACGTTGGAAAAGGGGCTTGAAAAAAGTGATTATTATTACTGATTGCGTTCATGTGATCAACTTTTTAGGTAGGGGATGTGATAAAAGATCACCCTTACAAGGATATAGCGGATGGTGCTAGGTTGATTTTTCACAGGAATTGGCAAGTGGGGATTAATCATGTGGGTAGAGATAGGAACAAGTCTGCGGATATGTTGGTTAAATCCGCTCATAGATCACAGGATATTTTTTGTATCTTTGATCATCCCCACCTCTTACCCGGGAGGAGGAGGAGGATGATGAGAGAGACTAGGAGTCTTTTCCTTCTAGTTTCTGTTGTGTAACTTTTTTTTTAAGTTGTATACAGTTATCATTCCCAAAAAAAAAACATTATCCTTCCATCTAAATAAACCTATCAAGCTCTAATATTTGTATGAAACAACAACCCCCAAGTCCCCGACACATTTTTGTTATTTCATGTATGACTTCTTTTTCTTCTTAATTACCACATACCAAATTAAGATATGAAAAATGAATATTCACTATTCAGTTTGATTATTTTAATTTAATGGTTCAATTGAATTAATTTAAAAATCTATATCGAAGGACTCTGTTGGGGGAAAAAATTTGGGTACAGACTCTGTTGAAAAATGCGCCTCTTTTACAATGCGGTTTCTTCGGCCCACTCTCAAAAAAGGGCCCATTACCACAAATGAAAATATCCCAACTAGTTGGAGCCCACTAGTCCTGCCATCAATAAGGTGAGTTTATACTACACAATTATAAAAATTCATTTAAGGGTTAATGCGCAAATTTACTTCGGAAGTTTGCATTTAGGAGTGCTGAATATCTGAAAGTATTTTTTGGCTCAACGTCATCTTGGAAGTTTTCAAATCATAGCAATGTCGCCATTATCCAGGTTAAGTTTGACCATTAGTTGATCAATTATGCTGAGTTGGTATGTCTATGTGTCGTCCACGTCTTTTTTTTTTGGGTTAAATGTAAATTTGTTCCAGAAGTTTTTACTCAGAAGCATTGGATATTTGGAAGTTTCAAATTATAGCAATGTTGCCCTGCCTGTTATCCATGTTAAATTTGACCATTAGCTAACCAAATATGCTGAGCTGGTATGTCCACGTGTGACTCACTTCATTTTTTTTCTCAAGTTATCCACTTCATTTCTAGTTTATAACCCTAGTGCCATTTTTCCCACACAAAAACAACTCTTTTCATCCCTCTATTATTCCATCATTCGCTTTTAGATTAGTACTTTTTGTAAGAACAAAAGTAGTATAAAAATATAATAAATAATATACGTAGAGAAGATACTCGAGAATTCTTAAAAGATGTAAACGATAAGGACGATTTTGAGAATAATCACAAGCTTGGAAAGTATAGAAGCAGTGATTTTGCAGAATTAATGCTAAATCCTCCCCCTAAAAAAACAATGAAGTGGATATATCACACAGATCTACTAGCTCAACATATTTGGTTAATTAATGATCAAATTTAACATGGATAACAATTAGGGTAATATTACTACAATTTGAAAACTTTCAGATATCCAGCGCTCCTGAGTAAAAACTTTCAGGGTAAATTTGCACTTAACTTAGAAAGAAAAATGACGTGGATGATAAGTAGACATGCCAACTCAGCATAATTCGTCAACTAAGGTCAAACTTAACCTAAATAACTGTCAAGGTGACATTATTACGATTTGAAAAACTTCAAGAGCGATATTGAGTCAAAAAATACTTCTGAATATCCAATGCTCCTAAGTACAAACTTTCGGGACAATTTACACCTTAACCTATTAATTTAATCAATAAAGCAGTTTTTTACCTCCATAGTAAGGGTTTTGGTGAAATTAGATTATTTTCAAATCTTCGTAGCCTTGATTTGCCAAGCGCAAATGACTTCTAACATCTTTTATATATACATATACATACATATAAAAACACACAATGTCCATCCTAGGGATTTATATTTATAACTCACCTGCTTTTTAGAGATTATAATTAACATCGTATGTGATGCATTTATAGATCCACATCAGTTATTCAATTGTTTACTTTTATTCAATTCTCAAAACATAGGGGCATTTTTAGCCTAAAACGAAATCAACATAAAATTTTAAAAAAGTAAAGGAAAGCTTACTTTTCACATTTAAAATGCATGGTAAGTAATTAAAGTCAAGCATAAGTTTTATTTAAATTATTATTTACTATCAAATTGACTGTTTAAAAATTATATCTATTCTGCATTTTCTCCATCTCAACTAGTTTTTTAAAAAAATAATACGGACCATTTAAAAATCAATTATTTTAAAATATTTTTGACTACGCACCCGCACACGTAACCTATAAATTGAAGGCCTGAACTAAATTAAACATATATGGAGTTATAATTTGCATAATAATCTGTATAACCGAATGATGATCAATGACGCCCTTGATATAACCCCTCTAATATTAATTAGTAATATAAACTCATATTCATGAACGTAACTCATTTTATAATTCCTCTCTATATATTATCTAGTTCTCTCTCTAGCCACCTCGACTGAGCTAGAAATCAAAGTAAAAGCTGTAATCTTTGAGGTGATTTAAGATGGAAATCAAAGTGACTTCAAGAGAAATCATCAAGCCATCCAAACCCACTTCTCCAGAAAACAAAACCTTCAAGCTTTGTTCCTTCGACATCCTCCACCGTAACACTTACATCCCTGTAATCTTATTCTACCCCACCTTCACAAACCCCAATAACATTCTCAAACACTCGCTTTCGGAAACCCTAACCATCTTCTACCCTCTCGCCGGCCGACGAAACGACCTCGTTTCCGTCTCCTGCAACGACGAAGGAGCCGTCTATTATGAAGCCACCGTGAACACTTCCATCTCCGACTTCCTGAACCCACCAAAAACAGAATATCTAAACCAGCTTCTTCCATGCGAGCCGTGCAAGATTCATCCACCGGGATCGTTGCCTCATTTGCTGGTTCAAGTTAACACTTTCGAGTGTGGCGGTGTGGCCATTGGGGTGTGTAATCTTCATACCATCATGGATGCTTGCTCGTGCCGTGTCTTGTTGAAGACTTGGTCGGCGATTTGTCGGAATAAAAGAGAAGACATCGAGTGGCCGGATTTTGATTCTGCATTTGCCGTGTTCCCTCCCATAGATTTTTCCCGTGTGCGTGCCGGCCTTGTTTCTTCTTCCTCAAAAGTTGAAGCCAATTGCACCATAAGAAGGTGATTTCGTAACAAGCTTAATAAATTTTTTGCCAATAGAAAGTTTAAGCCAGTTAATCACTAGTTTTAGTAGAAAGGGCTTTGGATGTTTAAACATAAGTTCTCGAGTTTAAGCTCATATAGATGCAGAAAACACTTTTAGCTAGAAGAACTAACTCTAATTTTACTTAATAATACTCTGACTCCTTCAGATAGTTACATAAAAAGAGAGAGAGAGAGAGAGAAAGTGAGTGATAGCACGCCTCTGGCTAAAGAAAACAGGTATATGTTTATAAATAGCTCATCAACAAAATTCTTATATTAGTGGCAGTTGGGTTTGAAGCTATGATCTCATATATTATGAGCCAAAATCCTTATTAACTGTATTGAATTTTCTTGATAACAATCTCGAATATTAACTGGATACATTTTTTATGAGCTGAATTGATATATATATATATATATATATATATATGACATATCAGTTTTATTTTCCAGATTCGTGTTCACTGAGGAGGCCATGAATAACCTGAGAAACAAAGTAAAAGATGATGATGATGGAGGTTTACCGAATCCTACACGTTACCAAGTGCTGTCTTCTTTCATCTCCAAGCACATGATCCTTGCATATAAAAGCAAAGGCATAATATCTTTGGTATTACTAATGCACATAGTGGACGCGAGAAGAAAAAGGGGCGACCCTTTATCCAGTAACTCCATGGGAAACCTGCACTGGCCAGTGATGATACCCTATGACAAGGCCAATTACACAGACGATATCAGTCTCAATGACTTAGTGAAAATCACGAGACAGAATATAGGAAGCGTCAATAAGGACTTGTTCTTGAGGATTCAAAGAGACCCTAATTTTCTGCTGAGTGCTGAGTGTGGAGGGATGTTGATGGAAGGGATAGAGGAGAAGAAGCCAATTCCACTTGTGTTCTCAAGTTGGTGTAATTTGGGGTTCGATGAGATGGATTTTGGATGGGGCAAGCCACTGTGGGTGGGTTTCAGAGGAGGAACACAGGAAACAGTTCCTAATAGTGTTATTCTGATTGATACAAGCCAAGGAATTGAGGCTTGGATCACTATGCCAGAAGAATATCTGGCTGTCTTACAGAAAGATGAGGACTTTCTCAGATATGCATTGCTTAATCCTACAGTTTCGTCATAATAGGCATTTATAGATTTCTACAGTAATAAATCGATTGACTATAATGCAGATTTTCTTATAAAGTTTAAGGTTATTGTTAGAAAAAAAATAAGTTTGGGGTTGACGACCTTGTGGTTAGTGGCATGGAAACTCTTTTGCAAGTGGGAGGCTATAACGTGCATCGATTCCATCTGTAATTTCATGCCATAAATTGATGATTTTAATAAATAAAGCTTTCATTTTGATGGGTATTTATCAGTTTTTTCAGTACTAAATTGATTGATTGTAATTGAGGGGGATGGAGATTGGGGGATATAATGAAGTATGAAAAGATAGAGTGTGATGGTAAGATTTAGAGATTACATTTTAAGGTGTGGAATTGGGATTATTATAAAGTTTATGGTTTGACCTTTATTGCTTCATTTTGATTACAAATTAAATAAAATTCCTAATTGAATTTTTAGATCCCTGAATTGCTATAATGTCGAGTTTGTGACTTGGTCTTGATCAGATAGATACATATAAATGGTGATTATACTATTTTGAGAAAATCATACACAAGGACTGCAAAAGATTGACAATTTATAAATTAAAATATCAAAATAGTGAAATTCAATTTAAACACCATAATCCTTAATTGTAAATAAAAAAGTTTCCTGTGGTTAAACTTTTTCCCAAAAGAAAAAAAAGAAAAAGGCTTGCCACGGGCCGACTTATTTCTTTGGCAAAGTTATTTTTTTAGATTATAATTAAGGACTATGATCGGTAATTGAAATTTCAATAATTGGGGGTTCTAAATTATGATTATCAGTCATTTGTGATCTTCATTTATCGTTTTTCCTGCCATTTTTTGGGACTCAAATATTGGGCCATCATACTACTCCTTAACTTGTCTTCAAATGGGCCTTCTGAATTATTCTCAGATCAAAAGCCCATTTTTACGCAAAATGTTAATGATAAGCCGATGGTGGCTTCGCTGAGAGGTCCCTGCCAACACTTGGGGGGGGGGACTTTTACGTAAATTAAAATAAAATTTCTCTAGCATTCTTAATCAAATTTCATAAAATTACTTTTAAAAATTTAATTCAAACATTTTTTTTAAAGTAGAGAAAAAACTATCTTCATATATTTACTTTATATTCCATAAATTACGATGGAAAAACTGCTTTTCAAAGCTTTAATCCCCATTCCAAACAAGCCCATAATCATCTAAAATTATTGTGAAAGGTTATTCACATACAAGATATAAATTTGATCAAGGAAAAAAATATATATAAATTTAATTTTAAATTTTTATAATTTTGCAGTCTTTTGGCTCCTTCGTTTTCTTTTTTTGGTGTTTTTTTCTGTTTTTTTAAATCTCAGCTTTCTTTCTTGGTCTGAGGCTCTACATTATGAAGCATGAAAAAAATTGTACCTTTAGTTCTTAATATAAAAGATCGTTTGACTTTTATTTTAGTCTTAAATATAAAATTTTAACTCACTTTATCTATCATATTTTTTTTCCTAAGGTAATCCTTATAAGAGTGATAGTTTTAACTAATACATTTGATTAGTAAGGATTTTTAAAAAAGACAACACCTATTTATTACAAATAACTGATTTAACTAATTTTCTTAATCTACTCAAATTAGTCAACTATTTTTTATATTAAAAATCAGAAGTAATATAATGTATGCGTCTTTAACTTCAAATTTATTGAGTGTGTTTGGTTTAGTTTGTTGAAAGTTTGTCAAAAGCTAGTTCGGTAGAAGTTAGTTATATTGTAATAGAATTTATGTTTGAAAGTCAATTTATTAATTGATCGTCGTTTGGAAAGTAACCTAAACTGGCTTTTACCATTAAAATGTAAGTTATTCCACGGCTGAAAGTAACTTTGAAAAGCAATCCGGGTAAGTTTTTCGGCAATGGATTTTCAAAAGCATTAAATGGGCTTTCCCATTTGACCTGTGAAACTGAAATCTTTTCAAACAGACTATTGATTTTCCAAAAGTGAAAAACAAACATGCCCTAAGCTTTTTTTCCGGATCTTTTACTCAGAAATTTAATTTACAGTGCAAATTATATTACAAAATAGATTTTATATTTAAGATCGGAAGTAATATGGAAGTAGTATATACATATTCTTATTAACACAATACTCACGTCATGTTTCTTATATCTATTATGTTAATTTTTCTAATTACATATAATTTTGTATTTTAAATAGAATATCCATTTTATAATGTAAATTACACTATAAAATAAATCTTACATTTAGAACAGAATGAGTATTATTATTTAATTATAAATTTACATGGAAAAAAAAAGAACATACGATCATATTTGATTGGAGGAGTTGAGATAATGGATAGAACAAACTTAGGCTACATATTTTCCTTTTTATTAGTATTTATTTGGAGATATACTTCCTCCTCTTCACAATGTAGGACATCTTGTAGTTTTAAGAAATATATTTCTATTTTTACCTTATCTTGGTTAATGTATGCTGAGTAATTACGCCTAGAAGGTTGTGGGTGCCCATTGTGGATGACCCTAAAAACTGAAAAAATAAGTCCATGTTTTAAGAGATTTGTAAAAGTTGATTTTATTAACATACATTATATATATTTGAAGTGTCCTCGATCATATAACACTCTATTTTTATATAAAAGTTACTTATAGAATAATTAATGATCTTTTCTTAATTGTACCCTCACTGAATACACTAAATAGATAAATGTGAAATTTTTTATCGATTTAATGTATTTTTTGACATTTGATGTTATATAAATGACCTATATAAAAGAACATAGTAGAACCTAAGAGGAGTTTTTATTTGAAAAACATATTTTACTTATTTTGTTTTTCATTACGCCATAGATAAGAGTTTAGACATGGAAAGACATTTGTTGCAGGAAAAAAAAAAAGGAAAGACAATACTACCTTTGGCCCTTAATATAACAGCCAGTTGACTAATTTAAATAAATTAAAAAATTAGTTAAATTAGTTATTTATAATAAATAGGTACTATTTTTATTAAAATATCAATGTCAATCAAATGTGTTAGTTAGAACTATTATTATTACAAAAACTATCTAAAAAAATAAATAAATAAAATTAAAAATCAAACTAGTTCTAGTATTACTTACTGTTTTAAGGGCAACGCCCAAAACAAAAAATCATTAATTCAACCATTAGGATTTACTAATATGTACCAGACCGACGCCCAACAAAACCATTTATTTGGACAGCAAAATATTATAAAAATGTTAAAAAAATGATGGCCACTCATTTAATTTTTGGGCTCCAGTACTGAAAATGGCAAAGCAATATCAGAGAAAAGAGCAGCATAGTTCGCTGGCCAAAAGAGCAAAAAGAGGAACAGAGCAGCATAGGTTCCCGAAGCTATTTTGCAGCCCAGAAGCATACCTCTCATTAACTTAATCCATGTGGAGCTTCACATGGTTCTTTTTCAATAAGGTGGTTATTATTCTAAATCAACTATCATTAATGCAACCAATAGGGGTTGGTCCAAGTGGTAAGCGGCTTGGTACCGTTTAAGTGAAGTCTCGAGTTCGAGCTTCAGCGTATGCAGAAATCCCTGTTGGGAGACTCACCCACCACAGCCAGGTGCGCGACGCGGGTCGGATCCAGATGTAGTCGGAGCAAAGCTCTGGTAAACTGGGTGGGTAACCAAAAAAAAACTATCATTAATGCAAAAAAAAAAAGGCACCAAATAAACTCGAGTAACAAACACAATTCAACAATTTAAAAAAAGTAAAAATGACAAAAACAGAAACAAAATCATTCAACTCTTACTCGAGCTTTGTCGGACAAGTCTTTATCCATCAAAATCCCTGTTCAACATTACCAAAAGAAGAGCGTATAGGCAAAAGATTCAAGTAGAAGTACAAACCTTTTAGGGCCCGTTTGGAACAGCTTATAAGTAACTTATAAATTGTTTTTTAATAGTAATTTACAGAAGACGGGACAAATATGTAAGAGGAGTTTGGTTTCAACTTACGTGAAACGTGCTTATCAGGGATTTCTACCGCTTTGCCAAATTAAGAATCTCAAGCCAATCAGCAAATAAGTTTGCCTCTCTAAAAATGCATAGCACATAATGATTCTATATGGGTTTTTTTAATTAAAATTAAACTCTCCTTTTAGAAATTTGAAACAGGAATAAAACTGAAAAATATTAATCAATTAATTAACAAGCGTCGAAATGATTTTGAATGAATTTATTCTAGAAGAGAGCTTGGTACATGAACGAAGGAGAGCACCAAAATTGTAGTGTGTACGTGTAAAATCGCCGCTAATTTAATTTTCGGTCATGACTTTTGAGTAACCGATCCTTAAAAGTCACCCCTTTTTTCTTGTCAGCCAACACATGAAATTGCGACAATGTTTGTTAAAAGCTGTCCACTTTTAATCTCCAGCAATATCTCTCTAACGTAATTGTTTCTAATAAAAAGATACATATATCTAGTAAAAAAAATTGTAGCCAAATTGTAATGGTAGATAATAAGGCAATAATATGTCCAAACAAAGAAAAAAGGAGCAGACTCACTGAAACAATTTAATTAAATATCATCATTGAAATTATTCATGTGTTTGCGGGTGTGTGTGTGTAGAGATCTGAAAAGCAAAAATCGGTGGAAAGCACTTTATAATAATTACTCTTCTAGTCCTATTTATAAGGCATTTTCAACATATTTCACACAGACTAAAAAAAACTTTAAAATGTATTAACTCTCTATTAAAATATAACAATTTTTTAACTTTACCCATATTTAATATATACACATTTCAAAAAAGATAACTACATATACCATAATAAATGAAGGACAAAAATAATACATTCACATTGAAAATTTAATAAAATAACTTATAAATAGGATAAAAAAACTTTTATCTCTGTCTTATAAATAGGACCAGATGAGTATATTTTTGTGGGGGTAGGAATGCATTTTGAAAAGTTGTATTGGAAATTATTGTTTGTATGAAAAAAAGGGTATTGAAGTGCCTCCTAATTAGCTGCCGATCGGAGCTGAATGTCTTGACTATTATAAGGAACAAGTGATGATAGATAAAAGAATGAGCTAGCCAACAACTAATTTGAAAATGACTTGCGCCTAAACGATTAACTCAAAATATTCAGACATTACAATTGAAAAAACATAGATTAGGATTCAGAAAAAAAAGAAGAAACAAGGGAAGGTACTAATTAATAGTCCTTTGGTTTTTAATATAAAACTCATTTAACTAATTTGATTAGATTAAGGAAGTTAAGTAAGTTAGTTAATTATAAGAAATGTGACACATTTTTCCTAAAATACTATAATCATCTTTGTTAATATCCCATCTCTTCTTCTACTTGATTATGGTTGAGGGAGTATCCATAAGAGTAATTTAGAGAAAATTGATAAATATGATAAATGAGTTTTATATTTAAGACCAAAACCAGCTCAACAATTGGATCCTATATTAATGACCGGAGGAGTAATAAATATATCAAAAGTGTTACTAACTACCATTAATATTCTTAAGCATAGTAGTTTTGGATAATGGACTTAATTAATTAATTAGATCATTGAATCTCTCAATGCACTAAACAGTTCATTTTCTTGGGGTATTGGACTCGCACGCACTAAACACTCTTTATTTTGATTTTATTTACAAGACACTTTTTAACACGTTTTATTGAAATAAGAAAAAAACTTTTATTCCGATTGGCTCTATCTTAGATTTTAATAAATTTTCAACTTTATTACCATTAAATATGTATACGTTTCAAGAAAATAACAATTTGCAGAATAATAAATTGCGAGTGAAATTATATGTTTATATGATATATTTAATAAGTTGGCTTAAATTAACCCCAAAAAAAAACTATTTTCATCTTATCCTATATATAAGCAACACTTTCACATAGAATTGGCTCTATATATAAACAACATTTTGCATCTATCTAAAAATTTACTACAGTTTTCAATTATCACTCTCGATTGATTACTTGTCTCTCTCCCTTTTTTTTTCCCACTCATTTTGTCTTACTCATCAACTTCATAAAAAAAGAGTATCTTTGAGGGGAAAAAAATTACAATTCTTATATATTTATTATTTATAACTAATTTTAACTCACACATTTTGGTTAATTGTATATATAGAAATTAGACTGCCTTATAAATATGACTAAGAGAATCATTCACATCAATCAATTAATGTGATAGAATACGAAGGCCTGTTAATTAAAACTTAAATATTTAATGTTGGTGGCTAGGCAAGTTTGTTTAAGCGGCTCATTATGTTGATGTTGTCTGTCCCATAGCAGGACAATACAGTGTGTGGGTGCGTGACATACTTCCATCCATTCAATATTTTTGTCAAATTAAAACCAATAATAAAGAGCAGAATAATTTAAAAAAGAGTGAATAATTTGTATAATAAGCAAATTTATATTTTAAAAAAAGTGAATAATTTATACGATCATGTCCCAATCCCAACGGGCAACGTCCTGCGACACACAATCCCTAACAAAACAGTAAAATTCTCACAAATATTCTCAAAACATGCCTTACTCCCAATTAATAAACGAAATTTATACAATAAATTATAGGACTAAGTTACAAATTTGTCTCAAATTTTTTTTGTTACAGTCTCAAAAATTTTTACTTAGAAGCAGTGGTTACCTGAAATTTTTTTTCAGAATAAATTTAAAACTATAACAATATTACCTTTTAATGTTAAAAAAAATGAAGTTAACAGTTAAAATAGTAATATTGACCGTTGATATTTTTAACAGCAATGGGTAATATTGCTACAATTTTAAACTTTCAAGACAAACTAGCTCCAAAAAAAAAAAACTTTTGGATACCTAATATTTCATGAAAATTTTTAGGACAAATTTGTACCTTAACCCTAAATTATATTGTACACAAACATATGATTAATAAATACGGCTGATTATTTAAAATTATCCAGGTATCACATCATTCTATTATAATGGGTGGGTGAGAATAAGTAACAAGAAGTCAAGAATATTTCAGCTAGCGTTTGGTTTCCAAATCAGCATCCAAACTTTGAATCATATTCGTCATTTAATTAATTTTTAGGTGCTAAAAAAAGAATAAGATATGCACCATGTCTCCTTTGAATCATAAATAAAAATTAAATAAAATGTGGGTGCATGTCCCATGCGAAACTTTTAAAAAGTCTGGCTTTAAAGCTCTGATAATGATGTAATAATTTGTTATTAGTGCCGCGTCTATTAAAATCTCTCCAGGTAAATCTTAATATTTTTTAAATAATACATGGATAATAAATTAGCGCGTAGGATTTTTACTTTAAACTAATCAAAGGATTGGATCATAATTGAGCTATACTCGTAAGAAATAATTAGGTATAAAAATAAGCATAAGAAATATTTAAATATAAAAATGTATTCTTTTATTTACTTTTGACAGAATTGACTATTGAGAACGGAATTCGAGTTTTTTGGGCAGAAAAAATGGAATCCAATCCAATTTTATTATTAAATAGATGTTAAACAAAATATAAACAGGGGCATTATCGAATATTATTACATGTATACACAGTCCAAATCATTTAATTTATATATGGTTAAAATGGAATGATTGACACTTTATGCTATCGCCACTAGGATTTACTACTAGTAAATTCAGGAATAAAGTGAATGTGAAACGAATTTTCAGGCAAATTTTTTTTTTATTTTATGGTTTCTTCCATAGATTTTCTCCGACCTCTTAATTGAGGCCATCAGAGTCTAGGTATCTTTGTTCTTGGCTATCAAAGAATCTCCTTTCAAGATGATTCCCTACCTGACCTCCTTTGGTTCACACACACTCAGACACTGCACACACACTACAAAGAAAAATAAAATAAAATAAAAATAACTTCATGGCTAAGGAATGCCCTTTACATAGCATAGATATACAGTAGAAAATAAAAGATATAATTATTGTCAGATTATAACAAAATTTAATAAATAGTGTCCATGATCATAGTGTTGTATATGTGCATGAAAAGTGATGAAACTATTTCTTATATTTTAATTAAATGAACTAATAGAGCAAGGATTTTCATCCCTTTAATTTGTAATTTTCAAAACAACCAACATCGTATTCATCCCTTTAATATATCATACCATCTTTAGGTCTCGTTTAGTACCAAACACTGAAAATGAGCAGTAAAGATTATGATTGAAATTGGAAAAAAAATGTAAAAAAAAGTGTTTAGTACGAAAAATTACTTGTTATGTAGGATTGAACAAATAAACCCTGGGATTAAAGAATACTATGGAGAAAGGTGGTATTTCTCAATCCCATTTACATGGGATTGTCTAATTTTTATGTGATAATAAATTATTTGTACTAAACACTCTTTATGTAACACCCTATCTAGAGACTTGTCATACTTAATACAATATAGAAATGTCAACACTATTATTATGGTAATTAAAGAAAACGGGTTAAAAATTTTATTTCAAAATTTTCTTACTTATTATCACATAACCATGATATAAAAGAATAAGATAAACAGTTAGCAATACAACATATCATGGTTATAAAAGGATTATACTTACCCATTATGTATAACCATGTTAGGAAAAGATTATACCCCTAACATGGTTATAAAAAGCCTTTCATATTTTTGATTGACACAGTTTGCCACAATTAATCTAACAAAGTTTAGCTCATTTCAAAGACATCCTTATAAATGTATAATCATAAATATTTCAACATTGATAATATAAAAATATATGCATAATGATATCCTAGGTGGCAAATGACTAATGAATAAATATAACCAGAGTTCGGGGTGTGATCACCAATGAAGGTGACCTCACACCTCCGGTTCCTTTCTCGCCACGGCTCCTTTGTTACGCTTACCTGAAAATTGTAAATGTAACGGAATGAGACTACCGTCTCAGTAACAAAAACTCCTACCCACCTCACCTACCAGCACCCCTAAGAGGTGCCAAGTGAAACTAACAATTAAGATTATCATTAAATATGTTACTATCGCATAACAGATACCAGATATCATAAACATATAAGCTAAAGGAAAATATCAACATATGTGCTTGCTTTACTCATCATTCATTATCATTACTCATCATTCAATTCCTGTCTTATATCCTCCTTATACCTGCCGACTTGAACCCATGGGCTAAGTCTTAATCATGTGACTGATGACTCTCACAAGCTTCCCACGCGTGTGATGCGGACCGGCCAAAGTCGACAGAGCACACACGGGCCATGGGTTCCTCTAGAAAAAGGGGATTCTGCCCCAATGGGTTTACTGCCCAATATCCTGACGGGGATGCTGCCCTCGGGGGATACTGCCCTAGGATACTCCTGGAGTGTCGCAAATTAGAGGATACTACCCTCTTTAATAGGTCAACCATAGTGCGCTATGGAGGCAAACCACATGTTAATATGTGTATATCAAGCTCCATCACCACACCTCTCCTCGCATATTAACTAATTAATCATAGTCATGACAGTTCTAAATTCTCATCACGTATCTCAAGAACATGTATCTTAAGAAATTCAAAACATACATCAACCATATAAGATACTTAATATCATATCATACAATAGTATTCTTGGATAATCAAGGGCATAAACATATCATTCCAGAAGCTCATACTAACATATAAAACACAATCAAATAAAATAGCAGCTTGGATAAATCGCCTTGGTGAACAAATAACCTTTCGTCACAACAAACTACACAACACATCCCAAGTCCACAATTTCATCCGAAAATCACTCATCAGGCTCCTATCTAGTCCTAAAGTTGTAGCAATTGATTCATTTTTCACAAATCACTCCCATCAAGCAACTTCCAAATGTCTATAAAGTTTTTTGATAGTTTCAAAACAGCTTTCCTATTCCCTGTTATTCAATCCTATCCTAAAGGATTCAATTTAATTAAAAACTCCTCTTAGAGGAACCGATAGGAGAAAACAAGTAAGAATTCACGTTACCTGGTGTCCAACAAGTGCTTACAAGTTAAAGATTAAGACCCTGAACTTGGGATCGTCAAACCAAATATCATATCTACAAACAGAAAATATATGTTACTACAGTATCTTATGGGTAAGCTATGTATTAAATTTTAACCCATAACTCCCTCTTTAAGGTTTTCGAATTGTTACCCAGAATTCTAGCGCGTACAATTTTTCTAAAATCTGGAGTAAGAACATGGATACTATGCTTTAGATTCAATTCTTAAGTTTCTTTAGCTTATATTATCTTTAAATTTCTAAATCATGTCATTATAATTTATTTATAACCCAAATAGAAAACCTTCAACTTATAGCCTATGTTCTATATTCGAAAACTTAGAAAAAAAAACGTATTTAATACAAGTTAAATTATTCTCACTACAGATGTTTAATTATTAATCTAACCCTTGAAATTAAAATATTATATGTCTTGAGTCTATTCTCCAAATTTTGGCTTGATCTAACGGTGAACAAATTTAAAAATGATACTTTACTACTCAGTGTTCTATCTATAAAATCTGAAAATAAAGAGTTTAATACATATCTAGTAACTCATACCTCAGAAATTGAACCACTAATCCAACCGTTGAAATTGATGAAATAGATGTCTTAGACTGGAAGACCAAATTTTGGCCCGATCCAACGGTTTACAAACTTACACATGGCACTTCACTGAGACAGTCTCAGTTTTGTGTGAAAATATTTAACTTATTCTTAATTCTTCCCTACTACCACTTATTTATAGGCTCATAAAGTCCCATCTTCATATCATTTAGTCGGTGTGGGACTTATTAACCTTTTTGTTTTATTTATCGGTTCATATATAAATAGTTATACACACACACATATGATCTAAATATTTTAATTGTTTATATATATAATTAACCACTATTAAAGTGATGTCGATAAATATTTACTCACAAATTTACTTAAGTCTTGGAGATTAAAAATTAGGATGTTACACTTTAATGGTTTTTCTCAATCCCAATCCTTACCTTTCATTTTGAATGCTTTGTACCAACAGAACCTTAGTTCTTAATGTAAGGGTTAGTTGAAAGTTATATTTACTTTTAAATATAAGACTTTAATCTATTTTGTCTCTCAAATATCTTTATTGATTATTGATCGTAAGGGGTAGCTATCAAGGGATATTTCCAATTGCGTACATGATTAAATACGATAGTTTAGAAAAATTAACACGTACTTGTTACAATTAATTAATTTAACTAATTTTTTTTACTCTCCTCAAATTGGTTATCTATGGCTCTTGTATTTCGATTAAATGAAGGATTATACTAGTATAGTAGTATCATATTATTGTAATATCAAAATTAAAACCATTTGACATGTATGCGGGCAATAGCTTTTAATTTTTAAAACAGGGGCATGAATAGCGAGGATAATGCGTGAACGTAGATGCTAATATTTTAGTGTAATATTATAATACAATTTAATGATCCTCGCTGTCAATGAACATTGGACCCCCACTCGCCTGTCTTGTTTTTGCACCTTAAGGAGAAAAACTAGTACAATACCTGTGCAATGCACGAGTTTGAATTAGTATGTATTTATATATTATAAAAAGTTCAATGACTACGTAGTGATTAGTTAAATAAATTCATATATATGCTTCTGTCACCCAAAAAAAAATTGATATGCTCAAGATATAAGACTATAAAAAGTTTCTTTGTAAGTAATACTGAAAGTTCTTTTTTTGTGATGTTTCTATTATTCAAGATTATTATTTTCAAAATATTTAGAGCGTCATTGCTCTTAAATGTTCTATATGCTCTTCTAACATGTTTTGCTAATATAATCACAATTAACCATACATCATTACAAAGACAAATTGACTTCATTTATAATATTGTTATGTATAAACATGATTGAAGCACTTAATTTTGGTGGAAGACCAAGTATCCACTTCTATATATATATATAAATAATTATTTAAATTTTTTATTTTTTCCAATTTGAGATTTAAAATACACCCGTATAATTTAATTTGACAACTACCATCAACAATGTAAACTATAAATCATTATTGGATGGGAGGTGTGTTCATTCTTTCTTAGTTATAGCTTCATGTTTTAAATATAAGATCCCATATGTATGTTTAAAATAAAAATGAGATCCTAAAATATAGTTATTTGATTTTTATGCTTTTCTTAATTTAAAATTTAAAATATTTATTCAAGATTTTTATTCCGAATCTAAAATGTAAAATAAATATTAAATATTTTAGTTGTAAATATAATAATGAACCTTAAGTATTAAAAATTTGAAGAAACAACACTGCATACGAGTCCTTTTAAATTCTATTAAAAATGAAAATAATGTTATAATGTCTTAAGGACATAATCTTATATATTTTATTTTTCGCTTGAACTCAAACTCAGTATTACATACTTCAATTTTTTTAAATAAAAATATGATTACATATCAATAAGGTGCCATACAATAAAGTCCTTTACTTTTTTATGTCAATGACATAGACGTCCCACTCAAAATCACTATAAAAAGCTCATGTTAACCGCTGTAAAAGGCTTCTTTTATCGTATTGTAGGTGTCCGTGCAATATTCTTATTTGCTCTATTTACATTTTAAGTCAACAAAAGCTTGAATAACATGAAAAATTTGCACCTTCAAGTTTATTAAAAGCATCCATTCCCATGTGATAGTTAATGTTGTTCCTTAGACCTTGTGTTCGCTCCCATTTCAATATCACTTTGAACAGATGGCTGACCTCTACTGTCACCAACAAATGAATCCTACAAGAAGACGAAGGAAGAAAAAGGAAAATAAATCATGTAAATTAAACTCTCTCCTTTTTGTGCCATCTAAATTCAAGAAATCATAGAGATGATGATCCACTCGTGAGCACTACGGAGAAGAAACGTATCCAAATAAGAACAACAAAATCAATGAGATGATGAGACAGAGAGCAGAATAGACAAAACCATAATGAAACCTATAGGCATAGGTTCACAAGACTCTGAAGTTTGAGTATCTCATAAAAAAATTGAGAAGAAACAGCTTAATATAGGGTTGTTTGAATCATCCAACAAATTCTCCCCTTCTTAACTTCTCATATATGCAAGGAACAAAAAACCAGACCGGATACTAAACTGGTTGAGATAGTGGTTCAAGGGTCAATTACTCAAACCGAGGTCAACTCAGGATCCAACTGATCATATTAAAATAATATAATTTAATTAAAAATAACAAAATATAACAACATTAACAATCACTAATAACAAAATATAAGAAAATATGACAAAAATTTGATTGTAATAATAACAAAGTATAACAACATTGAAATTTTTGATTTTTATGGTTCATCATTAATTAAAATTAATAATCATTGATACCAAAATTATCATTAAAATTCATTTAAATCTATAGGGGCTGATATATTAGGAGCTGCATGAGAAAAAATAACTAATAACAACCTAATCATTCAAGCCGGTTTATTACCGGTTCACACCGGTTTTTACCTGTTTTCATCAATTCACACCGATTTTACAGGTTCTTTATCAATTCAACTTCTTCCTGATTTAGTATCCAAATAGAACTGGTCCACTGACGGGTTCATCGATTTACCAATTGAATCGGCTGGTCCGAACTGGTTTTTTGTTTACTGCATATATGATAGATGATATGATATGATTTAAAATTCAAATTTAAAAAGTTTTGAAAAAATCGTAACTTTTTTATAGGAATCATGGCTTTAGCCACAAAAAATGAAAAATAAAAATTAAGAAAAACTTGAGGAAGTGGAGAAAGTAGGTAAAAGGTGATGGAAGTTACCTTTACCTCCCGCTTAATTGTAATTTTATTCAAAATAGGAGATGATATTACTATTCTTCACATTGCTTATCGCAACGATGAGCACCATGTGATCATCACTGTAATGCAATCTAAACCATCCAAATCTAATATGAATGGTTTAGATTTAAAATTTTTAATATACAAATTTTTAATGATACATTTATTTTTTAAAGATATGTTAGTTATGATGTTATATTATTTTAAATTATGTATCTATTAAAGCAAAAAATTTATTAAAATATGTAAAAAAAATTAAATTCAATCTGAATCATCTAAAATCAATCTGGATGGTCCAAATTATGATGAGCACTCCATGCTCATCATTGTGATAAGCATGGAATGTGCTCCCTCCTTCATGTGGCCATTAGTTTTGAGGCAACTGAGATCATGATAATGAGAAATGAAAGCTTTTAGAAAGCAAAATAAATAAAATATCCCCTAGAAAGCCATGGGCAGGGAGACATTGGTTAAATCATGACCGTAACCATAAAGTATAAATATAGGATATGAGTTATATAAATATGATAATAAATTAGATATAAATAAAAAAATCTTTATAGTTGTTTATTTATTGCTAAAACCAGCCATGTTAACTAATTTTGTTTATGGCCAAAAAAAATTGCATACACAATGTTACAAGCTCTGTTTAGTTGTATTTCTATTTTGATCTAAAATTAATATTTTTATTTACATAAATGGTAGCAGAAGGGGTTGGAGCAAATAATCTAAATATACATTACGTAATATATATTATAATCACAAAGTTAAGAACTTAGAAACATTACGTAATAACGTGTGACCTGAAATCTATCTATTTAAAAATATAGATAAGAAAAGTATATATTTAGACTTAAGATCGTAATCTAGCCACACACAAAAAAAAGACCCAAGATCGTATCCGCACGAGAAATATTATATACAGTTTATTTTGGAGGGTTATATAATTGCAATTACATAAGAGGATAAAAAAATCAACATATAAATTTAAAAAAGCTAAATTTCACGTAGGTAAATTAAGCCTCGTACATTATCACCTACATTACCTCCCCACATTCTATTTTGAACAAAAAAAAAATTTATCCGACAAAAAATTCAAAGGAATTATTTTTAATTCTTGTAATCAATTTCAGTGAGTCATAAAAACAAAAGTTCCATATAATATTATTACTTATTTACAGTCACAACAGAAATAATTTTTTTTGCGCCAGTGCAAAAAAATTAATTGCCATCCCTTAATTATGCACTATCATGCTGGCTGATTAAAATCATTGTGTGTTCACGCTGCACTGAAGGAGAAAAACATAAAAGACATGGAAAAAAATTTTTTTAAAGAAAAAGAACTCCAGAACATATAATCTCTTATGTAATATGATTATACTATAATCTATTATGCCATGGTTAATATACACTAAGGGAATGAGTGAGTAAGAATAATAAGTTAAACTGAACGCTGAGAATGAATTAATATTCATATGTAAAACAAAGATACACTAAAACGTAGATAAACATAAAAACTGCATTTGACGAAAGAACGAAAATAAATACCTAATAAATCCAACAATATTTTTTCAACATATACAAGTAGATCTTGCATATCCTGAGGTAATATATGTAGAAATTTTAAATATAAAACGTTATTACCTATAATAATTTTTGTATTGTCATATATTATATATATAAGGGAATAAATCAATATTTTAATCTGTTTTATTTTTTGCTAAAAAAAACCTGTTTTAATTTTGCCATTTAAAAATAATATGAACTCCCAACCCATTAATCAGCAATTGACTTAGGAAGTGGCTATTGCCCATTATGAAAAAACTGTCCATGGCCACAACAACCCACTACCCATGTAAATAGGAAGAAATTATTATCAAATAACTAACAAAAATAAAACATAAAAAAACACAAAATCAGCGATTGACAAAGGAAAACATAAATAAAAAATAAATTTTTAAATACCAAAAACGCTATCACCTACAATGAGTAGTCATATGCTATATTTATAAAGGAATAAATTAATATCTTAATAACCTGTTTTATTTTTGCCATCTAAAAATAATATGAACTTCTAACCCCTTAATCAGCGATTGACTTGGAGAGAAACATATGTATATATTTGTGTAATGCATCCAAAACATAAATAAAATGATATAATACAAAATGAAATAGCTATACCTTTTCTTCTGTGAGACCAATGGAAGTGCAACCCTGACACAACATATTCATAAGATGTGTTCAAGAAAGATTGTATTATGGTTTTATCATTTGTCAACCGAGTAACTATACACACATTGGAATTCCCATTGACAAAATCTCCTAGAATACGTGTCTTGAACAAATAGCTCTTCCAAGATATCTGCTCAAGAATATATGACAATATACCTTCATCGGAGTCGTTGATATTGCATTGTTCTTTTTCTCCCACTCCAGTTAGTAACCCAATGACATCTACAAGACAAAATATAGAGTTAACTCACCACAAATAATTTTAACATAATAATCACATATCCAACACTTATATAACAGCCTACCAATTAGATATCGATCATCAAACTGATCAAGTAATATTTCAGAGAATGAACAGAATGCAAAACCAAAGTTGTTTATTTTGCCATCATTCGCACATGGTCAAACAGAAGTGGAAAAAATAAAGTTTGCTTGGTAGGGATGATCAGTGGTTTGGTATGAGCCTGTATTGGGAGAAACATAAAAATACGACACCACATGTTTTTCCCTCTTCAAGATTCTTGTGATGTCGTGGAAGGAAGGCAGTCTTAACTGTAGCGTGGGTGTTGTCACCCTGTAAGAAAATAACTGTTAGAACACAAGAAGTAAGATGCCTACATTAATTAGTAAAATACTTACATCCTCGTCCCTGAGAATCATTTCCATGGATGATATTTCTTCATGAGCATAGCGTCCGGGTATAGTCCATAATTGAACCACACGAACTTTGATTTTCTAGTTTTGTTTGCATGGGTTAATAGCACGAACTGAATCAAATGTAGGAGCTATGTGAACACTTGGAGAAAATGGATGGTGCGGTAACAGTAGGAGGAATTTACTAACTGGAATAAATCTATAGGCTCCTGCCCTTTATATAGCAAAAAATTCATCTACGGTTACAATAAAAAAATAAATGTTATTAGCAATGCATGTGTGTTATGTAGCAATAGTTCCACTCATAATACATAGCGGTTATAGAGCACAAAATACCATGTAGTTATGTGCATAGTGGGTAGCAGATTTTGTGCGCATGGTGGCCTATGTAGTGGGATGATGCAAGTGATTTTGTGCGCATAGTGGGTAGTGGATTTTGTGCACATAGTGACCATACCCATAATGTTGACACCCTAACTTTTGCCGGTTTTATGAAATATTAATTTTAATTTTAATTTAGTAAATAGATTAAAATATGAAATATTAATTTGAAATCTGAACGACTAACCATCCTCAAAAAATTCCACCAAAAAACATAACAACGTGAACACACAAGACTATTCAATTATTTTATTCTTTAATTTTATAAATATATTTGTAAGTTCATAACTTTTTAATCTATAAATTTTAATTTTACTTTTATGAAATATTAATTTTAATTTAATATTTAAAAGATTATTAAATGTAATTTAAAATAATATTAATTTGAACCAAAAGTAACCAATTGCGGCTTTTTAATGAAATATTAGTTTTAGTTCAAAGCATAAAATATTAATTAAATTAACTTAAAGCATAAAATATTAATCAGAAATCAGAAAACTGCCCATAACACAGCCTTAAAATACAGGACAATGTGGATAATTTTTTAATTTAACAGCTATCATATATTTACAAAACAAAAAAATATTACTTCACTTAGTTATAATAAAAAAAAAACTGCCCTCGTTCATCGTTAATGAAACCATCTATCATGAAACTGTCAACCCATGTTTCATAGTGAATGATCTTAAACGTGGGGCAACCAAGATATGTAGTAATCAAATAATTATTAAATGATTTATTAAATAGTAAAAGAGATGACTCTTTATTTCCAAACAATTAAAAAATTGATGCATTTATCTCCCTCCTCATTCTGCCACTTGTCGTACTTCTAGATAGCCTTGCGGAGACCCCTCCCTTATAATAGTAATAGATTAAATGCTTGTGCATCCTAACTAAACAATTACCTTCGATCCTAATTAAAAAATTTTGTTTGTAGTCTACAAATAAGATCTTATAATTAAGATCAGAAGTAATATTAAAAATAATAATTAAAACACAATTAATTAGATAATCAATGATAATAGGATCTTAACCTCATCACTAGAAATATTAGAATTGAAAAAGAAGACAATGAACGGATTAAATTGCATTCGCGGATTTACCATATATTCATATCATTTTATTTATATGGCAGAGATAAAAAAATTTAATTCTCAATATAAATCATTTCATTAAATTTATCATACGAATATACAATAATATCTTTGATTTATTAATTCTATAAAATGTTTTTTTGTTGGGAAGTGTATGCATATGCTCCTCTAGTCCAATTTATAAGTAAGAGAAAAAATTTCTCTGATACTATTTATAAGTCATTTTATTAAATTTTTAGTATGAATATAGTATTTTGTCCGTTGTTTATTATAATATAGATAGTTTTTTTTTTAAAGGTATATATATTAAATATGGTAAAATTCAAAAGCTGTTATATTTTAATAGAGAGTTAATGTAATTTAAAATTTTTTTTGTTTGTATAGTGCCTTATAAATAGAGTTAGAAGAGTATATTGAATAGAGGTAAAATTAATTTTTTTTTTAAAATTTTAAGACAAAATTAATGAAATTTAATGTTGTTTGTTCCAATAAACTCTCATCTTACAATCACTTGGTTTAATAATTGTAATAAAAAATATTGGCAAAAACAAAAACAAAATGCATTATTCTCTTAAATATTAGTATAATATAACTCCATGGACGAGGCGTGCTCTTTTAAGATAATTAATTAAACAAATTAACATAATATTGAGGTGCACGTAAATTAATAATCTAAAGCATGCATATCATTGCCCTAAAAAAGGGTGATCTTTATTAATTGATTGCTGATATATTGTACTTTAAGGCACCTCGTGCGATTTATGTGGCTTAAATTTGTGAAGAATGGTTCTCCGTCCCAGTCTTGTTGGGTTAATTATAAAATTTGTGTGTGTGAGAGGGAGACATATTAATATTTTTTTTTTTATTTTGAGAGAAAATTCCCGATTTTAGTATATTTTAACGGGGAGAGCATAATCTGCTTTGGAATATAATACTCTTCCGATACTTATATCTAATTAGGGAATTAATGTGTGTCTTATATGTAATACTTATTTCACCAATCTATTGATTTTTTTTCAAATTAATCCTATTGATATTCCTTCAATAATAATCAAGTAAGAGAAGGAGGAAGGGAATTAAAAAAAATATTTAGAGTGTTTTATTAAAAATATATTATATTAACTAATTTAACTAATATCATTAATTACTCAAATTAATTAATTAGGTTTTATATTAAGGATACAAGGAGTATATTTATTCCACGATTATTGTGCTTCCATGCTCTCATTGTACTTTGCTTGACATATAGCATGATAAACGTGACCACGGGTGTGTTGACTCCGGTCAATTCAAAATTCTTAATTTTGTGTATTTTCTGAAGTTCCATTCTATTTTTATACATGCACGAAAATTTTTTAATCTCAAAATTAAATATGTATAATTTTGATCTCAAAAAGTTTTTCTATATTTTTCATTCTATTTTCATTTCTTCTTTTATGTTAATTCCAAAAAAATAACAGAACCTGAAGCACACGCATGTTTGTTTCAGGGAGAATAAAAAGCCAGGGTTTTTCTGTAAATTTCAAAATAAATTTTTCCAGTTCAAAAAAATTAAAATCAGTTTTATCATGTAACCTTTTTTTCCCCCAAAAAAAGGTACATAAAAAGAAATTACACAGTAAATGAGTATTTTTCTCGCTCTATATAGACTGTTGAAAATTGAAATAAAGATTTTGAAGCTTTAATATGTAAATTTACCTCAAAAGTTTAGTCAAGCATTGGTATTCATATTTTTATATAAATTTGCTTAAAAAGTTTTAAATTATAGCAATATTGTCTTTTAACATAAAAAACATTAACAATTAATGTTAGTTTTTAAATATAATTTTAAACTTTTCAGACAAATTTACAAAAAAAAAAATTCTTTGGATAAAAATTCATACTAAATTTGCGCCTTGATCCAACTCTAAATCATCAAATTTGGTAACATCGGGAAAAAGATTGCATGTCCATTTTCCAAAAAGAAAAAGTTGTGGAAAAAGTTGCTGCAAGAAAGAACGGTGAAAATTCTCAACAAACATGTTAAAGAATTTCGGAGTAATTGATAAAAGTGGAAATAAACTACAACCTTTCACACTGCTGCTGGTGCTTATGAAGCATCGCTTCGCCTTCACTGAACCTTCCATTTGTGCTTCCCACTGGCATAGAATATGCTTTTACATGTGTTTATTTAATTATTAATAGAGTAAAGATATTTTTAACGTTATGTGTGCAATATATTACTTCCCGGTCCCTAGTATACAAGTTGATTAGCGGTTAAATTTGGTTTTAATATAATATTTTAATTCATTTTATTTTTATATTTATTATTTTTTAAAATCTCAATCTTATTTTTTATGTATAATTTTATTCTGATCTTTTTAGTGGTATGATTTTACCCCTATCTATTTTTTAGGGAGCAATTTCAATTTTACTTTAGATTTTTTGGTGCAGTTTATCCTTAAAATTGTGCCAAAAAAATCAGGGTTAAAATTACACCACTAAAAAGATCTAAAATAAAATTACACATGAGAAATAAGATCAATATTAAAATCACACATTTACCCATAATATATTTAACTAATTTATAAACCCATATTACCTCTAGTACTTAATATAAAAACTAGTTTACTAATTTGAGCATGTTGAGAAAGTTTGTTAAGTTAGTTATTTGTAATAAATATGAGTTAATTTTCTAAAATATCTTTTAAGCATGATTATCTTTGAATTGAATGCCCTTACATAGTAATTGGGATATTTAAAGAATAATTAAATTTGGAAAAAAAAGGATTGAGGTCTTATTTTATGACTAATACATTACACTAGCTCCTATATATATTAAGCACAGGGGTACTGTATAATACTCCTTCAATTCTTAAGGCAAGACCTAGTTATTAAGTTGATCTTGATTCTAAATATAATATATATTTCTCATATTTATTAATTTTTCTAAATTATCCTATTAGTACTTTCTTAATCATAATCAAATAGAAGAGGAAGTAAGGATATTAAAAAGATGATTATGATATTTTAGAAAAAAATTTCATATTTTTTATAATTAACTAACTTACTTAATTTTTAATATAATCAAATTAGTTAAATAGGTTTTACGTTAAATACGGGAGGAGTAGAATGTCATAGTTGGATATTTTACAAAGATTATATTACCTTTGGTCTTTAATATATGAGTTAAATAACTAATTGTGAATAGTAAAAAATTAACTATTTATAATAAATAAATGTTATCTTTTCTTAAAATTAAATATCTTTGTTAATAATGTATATTAGAATAAATTTTTTTAATAAATGTGGGGGATAAAAATGATTATGGTCTTAGAGTTAGAGCTAAATTAAATCTATATTTAATTTATTATAATTAACTAATTTATTTAAATTTTTGAATTTATTAAAATTAATTAAGTAGCTTTTATATTAAAAGTTGGAATGGGTATGTTTTTATGGGAATAATTCTGCAACCCAAAATTCATAAATTACTAGTTTTGTGATTGTAAATATCTTATTAGTATATTTTTTAAAAATGGGAAAATTAAGTTTTTGGGTTCTTGTATTTTTAAGTAAGTTTTAAGGTAAGTCCTTAAACATCCTCAAGATCATATTTACTTATCCTATACATGCTTAAAAATGGAAAATTTACATAAAGAGTCTTATATCACGTACATGAGTTTTCCTTCCCATAGAATTATTTCTTAATTAAAAAGAGGAAAAAAAGGAGAAAAAAAATATGGACCAAGAACTATATAGCCGGGTGATAAGAACTAGTATGACATAAATATTTGACATGAAAAAACAAATATTGTAAAACATGGGACGTTATCAAGAACAATCTAACTACGACTTTTATAATCATAGTTAAAATATAACTTAACCACAACTTCTAAACCCAAAATCAAACCAACTCCTCGACAAGGATTTGTTTAATTACAAGTAAACCTCAAATTTCAAACAATTGTAGCTAGGAGTTTGTCTTTGCCAAATTCTTATTTTTATTTTGAATCCATGGAATCATGGATACATATTGCGGCTCAACGACGTGCTCATGTGAGATTAAAAATAATGTCTAAATACTCGCATAAGCCGTTAATAAAATCTAAGGATCTTAAAAGTCTAATTCCTTCTAAGGGAGTGTTTGGATAGAAACCAAACCATGGTTTCAGAAGTGCTTTTACGAATTACGAAGTAAATATGTGGAAGAGGTTACCTCGTTTTACGGAAAAGTGCTTCTGAAACCACGGTTTCAGAGCACCCAAACAGGCCTTAAAACATCAAAGCCAATGCTTGTGCTTCCAGAAATATTTGAGTAATTTGCGAAATCACCACTCATATATTTTTTTTTCCTAAATTAAAAACTGAATAACATTACTTAAAATATTAAAAGATTATGGACCTGTTTGAATAACTTATAAGTTTATAAGATATTTTTATCATTTTGCCAAACCGACTTATATTTGGTCTCTTTCGTCACTCTCTGCCTCTCGGCATAAAGGTTAATAAAGAACTACAAAAATTGCTGTGAGCAGCATAAGATAATTTAGCCAGAAAGTTAGCAGAACAGTTGCCCTGCTTATGACCATGGTCGACCTGTACTACTGCCCAGTTTCTACGACACGCACTCGTACCTTTTCAAGTCACGAATGACATAAATTTGTGGCAGTTATAAAAAGACATATACTTTTGGAAAACTTCAGTTTTAAAAATAAGAATTAATATAATTTTTAGTTTTTCATATTAAATTTTATTTTGGTCGTAGTTTCTTTAAGGATAAAATAATTTAAATTTTTATTAAATTATATGGACTAACATTTTAAATGAAAAGAAATTTAAAAGATCAAAATTTATAATTTAAAACTTAAGGAACCGAAACCAAAATGAGGATAAATTTAAAAGACAAAAATTTGTATTAATACTAAAAATTAGTTAACCTTTTTTATTTTTAAAATAAAGAATTTGGTGCCTGTAATAATTTACTAGTACTATTTATGTAAGGAGAACAATTAATGTAGATAGATTTTAATATCGTTACTTCACAATTGAGCATGAGAGCATACCGGTACATCAATGCATAATGGAAAGAAAATTACCACGTGAAAGGAATAATTCATCGGTGAAAATAAAGTGCTCTCATCATCTTATGACCAACCAAACAAATCTCAGGATGGAATTCCCACTTTTGATAGTAAAAATTATCATATCGAATCGAGCAATTGAGTTCCGCCGCTGCCCAAATAAAGACAAACGACTTCCACGTAGATTTATACTACCACGTCAAAACCAACTTTGCCATGTGTCACCCCATCAATTTTAAAAATATTACCGCCTCCGGTTCTTAATATAAAAACTAGTTGACTGATTTAAGTAGATTAAAAAAATTAGTTAAGCTAGTTATTTATAATAAGTAGTCTTTCTTAAAATATCCTTACTAATCAAATATATTGTTTAGAATTACTATTATTACAAGGACTACCGTGAAAAAAATATTAGAGACAAAATAGATTGAGATATTATATTTAAGATAAAAATAAAAATTAAACAACCTCTTGTATTAAGGACCGGATGTATTACTATATAAAAAACACAATGTAAACAATACTACCTCCTATTCTTAATATATATTAAATGGTTCTGCCAAAGAGTAGCCTATCATTAAAGATGATAATTTAGAAAAAACTAAAATATATTTATTGTAAATAACCAATTTATCTAATTTTTAAAATATATTCTTAATATATTCAATCTGATTATCTAACATTATAGCTTTTATATTTAGGAGCGGATCTATTATAAATATCAGAAGATTATATTTGGTCTCCCTCATCACTCTGCCTCTGGGTATGGAGGTTGATTAAGGATTACAAGAATCGTTGTGAGCAGTATAAAATTGTCCTGCCTATGAACATGGTAAACCTGCACCACCCAGTTTCTATGAGCCCCATTCATGCCTTTTCAAATCACGAATAACATAAAATTTTGGTAGTTATAAAAAGACATTTACTTTTTGTAAACCTTTAATTTTAATAAAAAATAAATAATTTTATATTTTTGTTTGTTGTTTTAATCGTTTAATTTTTTAAGAGCCTTATAATAAATGTCACTAATTTAACACACACATATCCTTATATGTTTTTTTAGAAGAAAAAGAAAATTCAAACACACTGGCATGAAGCAGTGAGAAGAAGTACACAAATTGAGTCTTGAATATTATCTTAAAACTGTGCAATAAATATATTAAAATTAAGTAAATATAATTAGATGGCATTTTCTTTTAATTATAAAAAATCCTAATAAATTGTAATTTTGTTAGGTTAGATCAAAATAATGTAGGAAACAAAAATTTAAAAGTAAAAACAAAATTGGCATAATAATTCTTATGTTAGAGAGGGATATCCTGGTCATAACATAAGTTTCAAACTGGTCAACTAACAATTGGGATAGATGAAAATAAAATTTCAAATACATAAAAAATTCTCGAGTAACATATATTTTAATTTTAATGGAAATTTATATATCTTTTCAAAATAAAAAAAGATGTTTATTCAATTTGGGTAAAACTGGCATGTGGTTAGTGTATTTTGGTGATAAATTTTCAAAACATGAAAATATCTTATAACTTTAATTTTTAAAATAAAGACGAATTTGATGCTTGTAATAACATACTGGTACAATTTATGCAAGGACAATAATTGATGTAGATAGATTCTCGTACCGTGTCTTCACAATTAGGCATACGAGCATAACGGTACGTCGATGCACAATGGAAAGAAAATTACCACATAAAAGGAATAATTCATCAGTGAAACTTACCATCTTATAACCAACCAAACAAAATTTCAGGATGGAATTTCCAACTTTGATAGTAAAAATTATCATATGGAATCAAGTAAGTGAGTTCCACCGTTGCCCAAATAAAAACAAACGACTTCCACGTAGATTTATACTGCCACGTCAAAACCAACGGTGCTAAGTGTCAACCCCATCAATTTTAAAAATATTATCACCTTGCTTTTTAATATAAGAGTTAAAAGAATTAGTTAAGTTAGTTATTTGTAATAAGTACGTATTATCTTTCTTAAAGTATCCCTATTAACCAAGTGTATTGATTAGAACTACTATTATATTATAAGAATTATCTTGAAAATAAATAAATAAATATAATAGATAAAGTGAATTTCAATTTTATATTTAGGGTCAAAATAAAAATCACTAAAAAAAACCATATTAAATCAAATATGCTGAGATAAATGAGCTCATATTCCATTCCCACTTTCTCACCAACCCTTGCTACCCTTCACCCTCCTTCCACAAAACTTCATCGTTGACGAGACTAACTTGGTGCGAACTTGCATTTGCAATCATCTCTATGCGCGCGCTCTCCAACTTGGACTCAAGCCCCACTCAACAGCCAAGAGCCAACCCCACTCTCCCTCCACGTGTCATCATCCTGACCTTCCATTTTCCATGACCATCGCACGGTCCATCTTTCTTTTCAACTAACCCCTCGGCTTACCCACCACTCACTCAATGTATTTCCTCCCTCCCCCTATATATAGCACCCCCACCCACTCTTCTCCTTCCTCACGAAAATAACCTCTCCATTTTCCTTCCCTTCAACCAAATCAAATCCCTGTTTCCTTCGCCTTCGATTCGTTACCGCCAAGCCTGCTTATATATACCTCTTCTCACGATGGAGTCTTCCAACGTCAATGGCCGTAATAATGTCGCCTTGGAGCTTTGCAGTGGCGGTGCCGCTGTCTGTGATGGTGATCCTCTGAACTGGGGCCTGGCGGCGGAGGCTCTGAAGGGGAGCCATTTGGACGAGGTGAAGCGGATGGTGGAGGAGTACCGGAAGCCGGTGGTGCGAATCGCCGGCAAGTCACTGAGGATATCGCAGGTGGCCGCGATCGCTAACCATGACGCCGGCGTGGCGGTGGAGCTGTCGGAGGAGGCTCGCGCAGGCGTGAAGGCCAGCAGCGACTGGGTCATGGAAAGCATGAACAAAGGCACTGACAGCTATGGAGTCACCACCGGCTTCGGTGCCACCTCACACAGGAGAACCAAGCAGGGTGGGGCCCTCCAGAACGAGCTCATCAGGTAATTTCATGATATAAACTCTGAATTTTATTTTTTTCCCCAAAGAGATTCAAATTTAAATTGCTCCAGAATATTTTAATTCCAAACTTGTAGGATTATCATAGAATTTCGTGGTTAAAATAAAAATTAACTAGACGAGTCACATGCACTATACTTAAAAACTTTTTTAAAATGAGTTATTTTTACAAACAGTTCCTTTTGTTGAAAGTTTTATAAATCACCCAGAACATGATTAAATAATATTTTCTAGTTTTTTTTCCTATCAAAAATAATTAAAATAGAATTTAAATCTAATTCGATCTTTCTATATGGCATCTTAAATGCTGAAAATTTTTCTTTATTTTCAATAAAGGCAAAGTGGAAATTTCAAACTCTAAGATAGATTTAACGAATTAAGTGTTATTGGAGGAGGACTGATTAACTGACAAAATAATTAAATGGAAGATCATTTATTTAGTCACTTGCTTTTAATGATCGATAAAGAATTTTCCAACATGGGAGGAGGGATATATGCTTGTCCTAGCATAAGTATTGGATTTGGATAATCCTAAAATAATTTTAAAAAATTTATCAGAGAAAATTTAAGTTTGAACCTAAAAATTGGAATTTAGTAATTAACGATTAATTAGGGAAAAATTAGTTAATAATTGATTAGAAATTACCATAGAATAACCCCTAGACTTGTTTCATATGACAAATATGAGTGGAATATAGGTATCATATAAGTGGAAAGTATACCAGGAAAGGTTGAACGTATCACTAGATCTATTTTACTGAAACGAAAAAGATTGGAAGAAAATGACGGACACAGGATTGATATGCCCAGATTAAATATGAGTTGTCAGGATCGTAGCATTAGGTTATAAATGAAGTCTCGGGATATTGAAATAACCAAAGTGGTCCGATCGGTTTAATTATGACATGATGGTGTGGGAGGAAGGCATTTCTATAAGTTTCTGTATGAAATGTTAGGTGAGATATTCATTGTCAGATTATTACCTATTGATTCATTTAAACAATATTTAACGATTAATCTTTGGGTTACTTAGAAGAAAGCATCATTAATCAGTACAATCTTTTTTATTTTATTCAAACACCACTCTCTCAAGATACCTTAATCAAAATGAGATGGCCCGATCAAATACTTACAAATATACAAATAAATACGGTTTTGATTTAGAGGAAAATGTCCGACTTTGTAAATTGTAATCTAGTTGGCACTAAGCGCTTTGTTTACAGTATTCTTAGGGGGTGTTTGGATAATCTCAAAAATACTTCTTAAAGTACTTTTTTATAAATCAAGGCAAACTCGTCTACATATTTATTCCGTATACCGTAAAAGTACTTTTAAAATTATGGTTCTGTTTCTACCTAAATACTCCTTTAAATGTAGAGTTCAAACTCTCTATAGGAGGTATAATGAGTGTGTGAGTTATTAAAAAAACAAAGAAGAAGAAGATTTAGGGGGGAATTAGGTTAAGTTTAAATAAATGGGGAAACAATGAAAAGTAAAAAAGTTGACGGGACTTCCATTTCATATGCATGAAGGCAGCGAGAACAATGAAGGTAATAGCTTTTAATGGGTACGTGGGTGGGTCCCAAATAAATAGAGCATAATGTTTTTAGGCAGGTATGGCTGAATGGGCAGAACATTTATTAGGAAGTAGAAACCGATATTATGGTTATTGGCCTCACATCCTCATGGACTTTGGTTAGTAGATGTAGGTGGACGAAATCGAAATGTTAATAAAGTCTGCACTTTGATTATGATAGCAACATATTTGTTGTTCTTTCCATTTCTGATCTCATTTGAAACAGTGAATTAAACTAATTGCTTATGAGATTGAGTCAAAACACACCCAAATGCTAATACCTCCGGTTTTAATTATAAGAACTCGTTTGTAATTAGGATCGGAAATAATATTTTATGCTTAATTTTATATTTTTAATTTCAAAATTTTTAGTTAAGCCGTTTAATTAAAAATTTTCAATTTAATATCTTTTAGGATACAACTAAGTTCTCTTAATACAATTAAGTCTGTGTTCATATCTCATCTTGAAATTTTGAATGAAACAGTCATGAGAGAATATCATAATATAACAAGATTTTATCCTTTCTTATTGAAACTTATTACCTCTTCTTTTTCTAATAAAATTTTGATTTTGATGGTGCAACAGATTCTTGAATGCTGGCATCTTCGGCAATGGCACGGAATCGTCTCACATGTTGCCTCACACAGCCACAAGAGCCGCTATGCTGGTCAGAATCAACACTCTTCTTCAAGGATACTCCGGCATCAGATTTGAGATCTTGGAAGCCATGACCAAGTTCCTTAACCACAACATAACTCCATGCCTTCCTCTCAGGGGCACCATCACTGCTTCAGGGGACCTCGTACCTCTGTCTTACGTTGCCGGCCTCTTGATCGGCCGACCCAACTCCAAATCCATAGGTCCTGACGGTAAAGTCCTCTCTCCTAAAGAAGCCTTTCAATTCGCAGGAATCAGTGGAGGTTTCTTTGAACTGCAGCCCAAAGAGGGCTTGGCTCTTGTTAATGGTACTGCCGTAGGATCTGCTTTAGCCTCCATGGTTCTTTTCGAGGCAAACATTCTGGGTGTCCTGTCGGAAGTCTTGTCTGCAATTTTCGCCGAGGTTATGCAGGGCAAGCCAGAGTTTACTGACCACTTGACACATAAATTGAAACACCATCCTGGCCAAATTGAGGCCGCTGCTATAATGGAACACATTTTAGATGGAAGCTCTTATGTTAAGGCAGCTCAGCAGCTCCATGAGATTGATCCTCTTCAGAAGCCTAAACAAGACAGGTATGCTCTGAGAACTTCTCCTCAGTGGCTTGGACCGCAGATTGAAGTGATCAGACAAGCGACAAAGATGATCGAGAGAGAGATCAACTCTGTGAATGACAATCCATTGATTGATGTTTCAAGGAGCAAGGCACTTCATGGAGGAAACTTCCAGGGTACCCCAATTGGCGTTTCAATGGACAACACTCGCCTGGCCCTTGCTTCCATTGGAAAGCTCATGTTTGCCCAATTCTCTGAGCTTGTCAATGACTTTTACAACAATGGGTTGCCTTCAAACCTCTCTGCTAGCCGACACCCGAGCTTGGATTATGGCTTCAAGGGAGCTGAAATCGCCATGGCTTCATACTGTTCAGAGCTTCAATTCCTTGCCAATCCTGTCACAAACCATGTTCAGAGCGCAGAGCAACACAACCAAGACGTGAACTCTTTAGGGCTAATTTCCTCAAGAAAAACAGCTGAAGCTGTGGACATACTGAAGCTCATGTCCTCCACCTTCTTAATTGCACTATGCCAAGCCATAGATCTGAGGCATTTGGAAGAGAACTTAAAGAGCACTGTGAAGAACACTGTGAACCAAGCGGCCAAGAAAGTCCTAACAATGGGTGTCAATGGAGAATTACTCCCTTCAAGATTCTGCGAAAAGGATTTACTCACAGTGGTGGACCGTGAGCATGTGTTTGCTTACATTGATGATCCTTGCAGCGCAACATACCCATTAATGCAGAAACTGAGACAAGTTCTGGTTGATCATGCACTGCAAAATGGTGACAGAGAAAAGGACTCAAGCACCTCCATTTTCTCGAAGATTGCAGCTTTTGAGGAAGAACTCAGGATCCATTTGCCCGGAGAAGTAGAAAATGCAAGAATTGAGGTCGAGAATGGAAAATGTGCCGTCCCTAACAGGATCAAAGAATGCAGGTCTTATCCACTGTACAGATTTGTGAGAGAAGAACTTGGTACTGGTTTGCTAACAGGTGAGAAAGTGAGGTCACCTGGTGAAGAATTTGACACGGTCTTCACCGCGATGTGTGCAGGAAAGTTGATTGATCCTTTATTGGAGTGCCTCAAGGAGTGGAATGGGGCTCCTCTGCCAATATGTTAGGATTATGGTTTTAACCCATAAATTTTTCCTCAAAAAGTATATTTTTATCAATATAATATTATAGTTTCTGTATAATGCAAGGGTATAAAATGCTGCTGAACACGTGTTTGAGAATGTAATAATATCTTTTTTTTTATAGCATGTAATAATAATATCTATCATCTCTCTCTCTCAATTCTGTTCTGCACAAATCATTGTAATTTAGGCAAGAAAAGTGATCCAAATCTTACAAGACTCAGTTGATATTTGAGGTGCATGCACACACATATGAAGAGAGAGGGAATGGGTGAGAAAAAAATACATTAATATTTAATGCTTTTCTTAATAAAAATAAAAGTGAAAAATTTTATCTATTTAATACTCTCGTTAGTATGTGAGAAACTCTTACAAGTAAAAAATAATAAAGACTAAAATGGTACAAAGAGATAGTTTGAGTGTTTGTTTTGATTTTAAATATAAGATATTAACCTATTTTGTCTCTCAAATTAATAAATTTTTTTTGCATATATGAAATGGGGTTTTTCATCAAGGTAATGATCCGAGCCACATCTACTACAAATAAAGAGCTTATTTATTTTTTCAACCATTACAGACATCTGCAAATTAATTATATAGCTTTTGTATCTAAGAAACCGACGCAGTATGAAATAATTTACTTGATAACGGAAACTATGGAAAAGTCTCTATCCTTTTTGAAGGTGATAGAGTGACGTGCGGGGAAGGCGAATGTGGGGTAGTTGTAGGTGGTTAGGTGAATCTCGAGTTCTTCAATTCAACAACTTGTAAGCATATGAATCAAATTTATAAATATCTACGCATATGCATATTTGCGTAACATTCAATAAGTGGACATTTTAATGAATTAATTCATACGGCTGTGTTTGTATTGGCATTTTTTTTTAATCATAGACAAGTTTGTTTTTTTTAAAAAAATTTTTTAACTCCTGATAAGGACATGGGCTGATTGAAAACTAGCCACGAGTTTCAAGTAAAAAATTAGATACATACAAGTTTCCGAATTTTATTTATTACTCAGATATCTCAAGGGACCTAGGTGTGATTTGCAATTCTTGTGAAAAAGGTTTATTTGCCCCTCGATAAAATACATTAAATCTTCTCTAAAAAATTTTATTTCCTAAAATGATTGCCTTTGATTTTTTTACATCTTTATTTCAATTTCTTGTTATGAAAATGATTTTCTGAAAATTTAGTTCTTCATCCTATCAATTTAGTTTCTCATACAAGTTATCTTCGTTTTTCTCACTTTGATCATTTGATATTAATTTATATTTTATTGTTTTTGGATTCTCACAAAGAAAATCATTTTCAATAACATGAATAAATTTATTCTGATTGTAATTAATAATTGACAAATGTAATAATATAAAAAATTATTTGGATAATCTATTATGTAGTCACCATAACATAGCGTGTCACTGATTATTAACTTTAGTGATGATGAATTAACACAACAACTTTATTAACTATAATTTCATTTATAAGTAGTCAAACTGAATAATCGTTGGACCAAATTAAGAAAATTATTACAAATGATTTTTGAATTTTCAGCCAACAATTTGTGACTCAGTTTGCATATTCCTTCCCTTTTGGTTCTAATGGGCTTCACGGTTTGGGCCTGGCATTAAAACCCAATCCATCAATAATTATGTGCTGGTCATTCGACGGCCCATTTGATCATTGGAATCCAACGAAAAGAATTACATGCATAAAAATTGAATAAGACAATATATGAACCCTGTGTTGGGCTGTTCTTCGTCCAATGACATTCTCACAAAGCAGTGCCCTAATGTGATAAAATATGAGAACATCATTCGTTGAGAAATTTACAAACACGCCAATCATCCTTCTCAGGCTGCTTCAATCCGATTACAGCTAGCAAGGATCCAACCTGCCAATTTGCCAAAAAGAATGGGGTTGAGCCAATCCGTCAGCAAACGATATTTTTTAACTTGCACCGTAAGACCAACAATCCACTGCGAGTTACTCCGCCAACCAATATTGTCAAACTCGTGAGTTGACTCTCTGAGTTTAACGTTTTTACGTTTCTAACTAACAAAATCATGTTGATTAGCTCTTAAACTTGTGATAATTGTAAACTTAGTTAAACTTACGAGTTCATTTACCGAGTCTACTATTTTTACGTTTTTAGCTTACGAAATCATGTCAGCTTATTTTTAAACTCATGCTAAATTTTTAAATTTGATTATGTTTAGTGACTTTATATATGAATTTTATAGAAATTTTTTTGTTGAATGTGATAAATTATGAACATTGATGGATATAATTTCAATTATTTAAATTAAAAATATATATAAACAAAATTGTTCTCATTTTTTATATATTAATTGTTTGATTATATACTTTTAATACCAATTTATTAATAAAAGCAAACTCGTACGAGTTCATGATTCGAGTTTACAGTCCGAGTTTATATCATTATCACGAGTTTGCTTAAAGTCGTGAGTTTGACAACCTTGCTGCCAACCCACGGCTAACCTACATTTATTTTTTAAATTTTTATTAATCCTTATAATTATATTATTACATTTTATATCCTATCTAAAAAATTAAAAAAAATATTTCAATGATTTATTTGGTGTTTTCACTCAAGCATTTGAAGAAAAAATAATTTTTTAAAAATATTTTGTTTATATTATATAAAAATACTATAATTTTTTTTCAAAAAAGTAAATAATAGTTAGCGGGTTGGTAGGTCAACTCATCAATCTACCATGACAGGTTATAATTGGCTAAAAGCTAGCTTGCTATCACATAGTTCTTTTTAACTCGGATTGTCTAACTCTAACCTGTAAGCTGGCTCCTATTATCACCCCTAAATTCGACGACGAAGCAAGTTGGGTGCGTCATTACATTTGCGCCAGCTGATGGTCTAACCGTGCCAATAATTTGGATTTGAGGCGTTAGTTACTCCATTTCTAATGCCCCTCAATTTGCCTCTATTCCCAATTTTTTCCTCCTTTTTTTTCACTATGAGTAACACTTTGATATTTTATGGGCCAAAAATTGTGCTGTTTTTGATTTTTTACGGTTTTTCAAAGAAAATAACGCCCTAAATTGAAAACAGCACCAATTCATTACTATTTGTCTTTCATGCAGGTTTTGATATCCAAAGCCACAGTTCTTGGAGTGCTTTGTATTTGCGTTTCCTTTCATATCATAGATTCAAGAGTGCGAGAATTCTTCCTGCTATTTTCATACTTTTTGTATTTCTTGGAATCAACTGCAGCAACGAGAAGGACTTAAAATCACGACACTACTGTGAAATATGTTATTTTCGTGTGTTTTGAAGGTTTTTTTTTTCCCATCTAAGAATTTATCCAGAATGCTTCCCGATCAAAGTATTGAATTGCTGATATCACAGATTACAAGTTATGCTCGAACTCTTCGATGGCAGTGTCGTTTCAAGTTCGTCCCACGTTCCAAAGGCTATAAAATGTAACTATGATTTATGTATCGCATTGAATAACTGCACATTGTTTTGCTGGACAACCTCAAATTTATAATTTTCACTTTACAGCATATTCCTTTAAGAATATGAGCATCAATCATACATATGTAAAGAGTCAAATCCTCATTTTTGTTGCCATATATAAAACGGATTTAATAACTTATAATGATCCTGGAAAGAACAGTTTAGTATTAATTTTTTTAAATTAATCTTTTAGTGATTATTGTTTTGGCTTAATATTAACATTGCCACACACTTATTATAAAAATAATATGTGTGTGTGGATCGTACACAAAATATCTAATTAGGTTATAAGATATCAGCCGGCAAACTAAAATGAGGGAGAAATGAATAGTAAAATATAGACCCTTATATAACATCTAAAATTAAGATTTGGATTAATACGATCATTAGTCTTTGAAAGTTAATCTCGTTTTAGTTTTGATTCCTAAAATTTTAAACTAGTGATTTTCATCTTTGAAATTTGACTTTATTTTAGTCTGTCTAAAGATTTCTAATCCTCAAAACAATGTGTTTTTGTTTTTAATTCCTAAAACAAGATTTCAATAATCAAAACCACTAAAATCAAAATGAGATTAAATTTTATAGATTAAAAATGGTATTAAACCCTTACGCTGTGTTTGGCTCGATGGAGGGAAGGGAGGGGAGGGATTTTAATTAAGGGAAGGGGAGGGGAGGAAAGGGGAGGGTAGCTACAAAGGGGAGGGGAGGGATTTTAATGATCTCCTATTTGGATTGATTGGAGGGAGGGGAGGGAGCAATTTTAATAATACCTTATTTTGTTCTAATAAAAAATTGACTATTTTAACCTCATAAAATTTAAATGAATTTTCTCACTTTTTTATTTTGTTAAGATATAACTATATATATATATAATACAATTCACCAATTTTGATTTACAAGACATAGTCACACACTTATAAAATATCAAGATAAAAAGTCACGAGTGATAGATTTCAATCAGAGAAAAGACCTTGAAGGTGAAAGAAAATACCAACAATCTCTTGGAATTAGAAGAAGAGAAAAAAAAAAAGTTTACAAATGCTCACTAATTTTGGAGACAATTATCTTAATAACCTCTTGTTAAATGCTCAAAAAAACTCTCTTATGTAGAAATGTTTACGACTGATTAGAGGTTAACAAATCAAAAGGGTATATAAGGAATTAAAATATTATCTCTCATCTCCCCTCCAAAAAACCTCACTTTTGGAGGGGAGGCTAGAAGGGAAGAGGAGGGGAGAAGAATCCCTCCCCTATTTAAAAAACATCTTAACCAAACAAGGGAAGGGGAGGGGCTTCCCTCCCCTCCTAAAAAATTACACCAGCCAAACAAGGGGAGGGGAGCAACTCTCCTCCCCTCCCCTCCAAAAATCCCGTACCAAACATAGCGTTAAGGTTTTCTTTCATCCAAACATCCATGCGTACATCAAAATCAATGGGAGAATTGTAATGAAGTACCAAGTAAAGAACATAATTACTAAAAAATCCTAATGACAACAGAACAACTTGCAATGACAAATTTTAAAGTTGAAAATGACAACAGAGCAACCTGCAATATAATCACTTGTCATTAGGCCTCACTAGCAATTATTTTCGTTTCTTACAGGATCTCATTGTAATTCTCCCAAAATCAATTATGAACCTAAAATTATAGTTATCTCATAAGCTACCAAATATCCCTTCATCAATATCCGACAAGAAAATCAGAAGACCTACACACATGTACACGTGTAATTGTGTACAGACAAACACCAACGTGGGAAAAAGAACAAAATCTTACCCACATATATTAACTTTGGAGTAACAACCATTATTAAGCTGTCTTGGATGATAATAAGTAATAATAAAATGTTCGTACGTGGCATCTTAATGTACTTGTGTACGTTAATTTAATGTGACTGAGTTTGCATATTCCTTTCCTTTTGGTTCTATCTTACCCGAAGTTGGTGAATGTTCCCAAACATGCAGCAAAATCAATAACTTGTTCTGTTTTATTACACTTATTCAATGTCTTTCTTCACATGATCACCCAACATTTATTTGTACTCTAATAAATTACTTCTTGTGATTTGAGAATCCTATTTCTCCACCATATAGTACTACGTACATTTGTCTTGTTTCCCTCTTGTCTCTTTTCCCTTTACTTTTAGTAATAATATCACGAGTATAGTAAACATTTCGTATATCTTTTTGTATTCTTTTACAAACCAAGAAAATATGCTCTTATATATATATATATATATATATTTATATATTCTATGATATCACCAAACATGGCCTTTATGCCGGCAGGCTTAAAGTTTTGGAGTTTCCAGCGATAATATGCAATACAAATCATTGAAACAATATGATTCCAATAGTTAATCATGAACTCTAACGCATGAAAGAAACTTAATTGAAGATCTTTTGCTTTCAGTACAATCATCGGATATCTGATACTACTGAATAATCAAAAGAAGAACTTTTAAGGTTGAAGAAGAGCAGCATTATGAAGGATGTTTAGAAAAATCCTCTCACTGCAAGGAATATGGAGTTTAGAGGCATTGCTGAATCCAAAAACATCCTCGGCATGATCAAGCAATGTCTTGAACAGTGGATGGTTCACCACAGAAACCCTAATCACATATCTCTTGCAATCTTCTCCCACATACACAGCTACGTGACCTCTTGGAACATCTTTTGGTATGTTTCCCTCTTCATCAAAGCAACAGCAAAACCTAACCCATTTCACAACTCTACCAATACTTACCTTCTTTCTCAATAATGCACCAAGTTCTCTTCTCAACAGTTTGGTCTTCAACTTCATCATCATATCCTCAACTAATCGCAGAAGAAGAAAGACAATAAGAAGGACAAGGAGGAGGAGAAGAGAAAGGGATCACAGTTTGCGAGGTACCATGGGGGAAGAATAGAGTTTGGGAAGTTATATAGAGTCAGTGGTTTAGCACAAAAGGACAAGAACATGGTATTTATTAAAAGAAACACAGTCGTGCACAACGTGGCGGTCAGTAGCTTGAGTACAACATTAAGATAAACTTTACTATAAACCTTGCTTTGGTTGGTCTTATTAACAATAATATCAATGACTCCACATTTGTTGTAACTCTGAACTATACCGATGATTAGGAAATTTGGTAAGAGAGTGTGTGATGTCTGTGTGCGTGCTAGATGCCCAAGTTGGAAAAAATTAAATTAATTAGAACATTGTCATGTTCATGCTAGGAAAAAGAGAAACAAAACAAGAAGAACATACTCCTTCCGATCCCTAATATAAGAGGCAATTGGGAGTTACATTTCATCCTAAATATAAATAGCCAATTCATTTTGTTTTTAATATTTATCATTTTTATTTCCCCAAACTAATTTATTTAATATAAATTGACATATAACCAATGTTATATAGTGATAATTTAGGAAGATTGAGTTACATTTTTATTAAGTAGATTTTATATTAAGAATCAAAATCAGAAGTAGTTTCAAAATACAACTTTTGACTCCTAGTTTTCTAACTCATGATGATTTTGTGTTTGCTATATTTAAACTGCAAGCACACACACATGTATATATATACTCTTCTTTCCATGAAGATAGAAATTAGCTACATGCTAGAGATCATTGACTATGATGACAGATAGAGCTTGAATGATTATATTGTTACTTATATTAAAATGTTTCACTTTTATTTATTTTGTTTAATTAGGTGGTGGAAGCACAAATTTTGTCTGATGCCGCTTGTATTGACAGAGATGAAGAACAAAAGAACAAGGTTACGTGCATGAATGAGTGTGTGTGTGTGTGTATGAACAGAATAAGAGAAAATAAATGGGAATATATATAAATAAGTAAAAGAGCCAACAGATTTACATGTTTCCTAAGTGGCATGTGAGAGAAGAGATCTCCATTGTGGCACATAACCATATTATATTCTTTTTCAATTGAACAGCCAACAGATTTGCAGAAACATGGACGCCGTCAACCAATCAATAATCAATAATTAATTAATTATCTCAACCATTCATTGTCTTCATTAACATCTTCTTGCTTTGGCTTTATTTTTTTTAAAATCAGATTCTTGTTTTGGCTTTCTTAAACACATACATAATAATTGTATATACTGTACGTAATATATGGAGAATGACAGAAAAATACTTATTGAATTTCAAAATGATAAATAGGTTAGTTTGACAATTTTTGACCTATCAAAATAATGATAAGAGTAGCTAAAATCATTACAAGAATAGTCAACATGACATATTTGTCTTTTTGAAATTTAACAAGTATTTTTCTGTTATTTTTCTTATCCTGCATCTTATTGCAAGAGTTCACAGGCTACTAAAGCTTAGGCCATCGTTTTAAAAATGATTTTACGATATATAAAATAAGTATATGAGAGGATTTTTATCCCAATTTACATAAAAACAATTTTTAGACGTGTTTTCTGGGCATTCAAAACGCCTCTTTTTAGTTTCATTTCAATTCTGTCTTATGGGGTGAATTCTAGGAGAGGATAGAGGGCAAGACAGGTAATTTAATTTTTTTTTTATAAGGGATACTTTAAAAAAAATATTTTTATGGCTTTCAAATATACCATTCCAATACCATAGTTTCCCCCTATCTTATTCCAGTACTGTTATCAAAGTTTAATCTAATTTGGAACCATGTATATTATTTGCCGTGCATCATGAATTTTATGTCCACTGGCTATCAAAGTTTATTAATACAAATTAAATGATATTTTCCTTTGAACAAAAGGGGCCCTACCTCACTTGCATATTAAAATTAAATTCTTTAAAAGATCTAAAGTCTCATTATTTAAATAACAGATAAGGCACCGCATTCGGATATATCATATATACGATTGAACAAATGTCAGAAATTGTTCTTTCTTCGGTTCAATAATTTTGTGGGGGTGGGATCCATCCCATAAATTCCTCTCTATCTAACCTTAATTAAAACTAATTTAAATATACATTTTCATTTTTCCTCCTTTTTCGCCAATTGCCTTTTCCGCTCCACAATTATTGTAGATTTTTTTTAATCAACATTTGAATAAATAAAAGTTAAAGTCTACATTTAGTCCTTTAACTTTGTAAAAATTTTTAATTTGGTCTCTTAACTTTAAAAAAGTATACTTTTACCTTTGATCTTAAACCTATCAATAAAAAATGATGACACTGAAATCTTAAATGTTGATAAAACATGCTCAAATGCTAGCACATTAAGTTTATTTTTCAAAACAATAATGATTTATATAAAAAAAATATCATTTAAGCCTAACAATTTTCAGGCTAAAAGACCAAATATATCTTCTTCAAAATTAAAGGAGTAAATATAGTAATAAATAAATGAATAATGACTTGTATGAAAGTGGAAGTGCCCATGTAAATTTGATGGGATAAATGACAAAAAAATGGGGGTTAGATGTCTAATCATGTTGGCCACTTGCTTCCCTTTCCTCTTGTCCCTTCCTCATATACATATATATTCTAAAAGAAAGTCGTGTAATTATCGTTGATTTTTTAATTTAAAGACATCAGCTTGATTTATTTATCTTTTAAAACCATGATTCAGTGTAGACTTCGAGTGATTCATATTCAGTAGTTTTGAATAAACTTTCTTAAATGATTTTCAGATCTTCGTTATTGGGGTAAGTGGTTGAACCTTTAATGTAACTGACCCATCTTTCCTATTCACAAAACTTTGTACAATTTCCAAACGACTTTTAATATAAGATTTATTTGATTAATTGGGAGATATTGAGGAAGCTAAATAAATTATTTTAAAATATATATTTGTCATTTTTTTCAACTAAATTGTATAATTTATAAAGTAATATATAATCTGGCAATATAAATAAGTATTTCAATGATCATATAGAAAAAAAAGTATTGGGTTCTCCGAGTTCTATTGGGTTTAAGGATATATGTCATAACCAGGCAGAAGAACTATACTGGGTTTTCTTACCTTTTTTTTTTGTTAGTATTCTTCTGGTATTTAATATAGAATCTAATTATTAAATTAATTTTGATTCTGAATGTAAGATTTATTTTTCATATTTATCATTTTTTTAAATTATCCTTATAGATACTCTCTCAACTATAATCAAGTAAGTAGGGGAGGGGGATATTAAAAAAATATGATTATAGTATTTTAGAAAAAACATGTCATATTTCATATAATTAATTAATTTATCTAACTTCCTTAATATAATCAAATTAATTAAATAGGTCTTATATTAAGAATCGGAGAAATATTATTTATCTGATACAATGCTACATATTTTCTTTACTTTTCATTTTTCAACTTGTACAGTTAGATTAGTTCTGCAAACCAAGCCAAAACAGGTGGCTTTCTTTGGTGAAAAAGGTTATCTTTTTTCTGTGCAGTTCCCCCACAGAACTCAGCTTGGTTACATCACATGGCAAGCAAGCATGAAGCCTATCTTTATCATCAATTTGATTCTTTTCTTGGTTTTTCTCTCATGCACGGTTACATTTTGTGCATCGGTTTAATATGAAAGAAACAAACATCAAGGACCCACTAACAGAACTTCATTAAACACAACAAAGAAACAAACAAACAGAACACAAAACATAAGTAGAGTGGTTAGCAAGATAAGATAACCTAAAACCACCACCACCAAACCTTTGACAAAGTCGAACCTTGTGATAAGCATGGTGGTATGGAATCGCAGAAACATCTTCAATATCTTCAAATTTCTCCCAGCAAATAAATGGCACACCATTCTTCTTCTTTCCAGTTGTTCTCAATTTCTCGATCATTCACTTTTAACTACTTTTGGTGAGTGATGCTGCAATTCTCTCCTCCAATGTTCTTCAACCGGAAACTGATGATCCTGATGATTCTAGGGATAGTTGTTGGATCACAGACTGGATTGGGAATCCTACTCGTTTCTCCTTCATCCAAATCATCATTAGGAACACGAAGATCCACAACAAACCACATCAAGCCAGGATACTGCAAAAGAAGGGTCCGGATACATATAATAATTTGAGGGTTACATATCTATATGATCAATTTTTATTTTATTTTACTTTATAAAGTGACCTACTTAATAGTTGTCTAAAATTTGAAAATATATCAATAATATTGTTTTGGACCAAGAACTCAGAATCCATAATTTATATTAACTGTCACTCGTACTTTCAAAAATTTAATGGAATAATTCGCAGTCATATATATAATAACAAGTTGGCTAAAATATATTTTTAGTCTTCTATTTTTATACAATATGTCTTTAGTCTTTTAACTCTAACTGTTACCAAAAAAAGTGATGATATTGAGATCTTAATATATTAAGTTTAATTTTCAAAATTTTCATGATTGTTACAAAAATAATCATTATTTAAGACTAATAAAAAAAAAAAACTACCTCTGGTCCTAATTATAAGACTCTATTTGTAGATTACAAATGAGGTCTTATAATTAGGATCGGAGGTAATATAATTTTTAAAGTGAAAGGATCAAACACATGCACAATATTTGCCCTAACAAATTCAAAATATATTTGTGAAATCAAGGTGTACGGATGATATCAACTTGAAAAGGTCAATAAGTCAGAAAAATTTCTTTTTCATTATTCAACTGGTTAAATTGATTTAAAATTAGTGACATAATAATTTAATAAAAATAATTATTTAGATATATTTTTTGCCAACTACTTATACGATAATATATATAAATTTCTAATAATTCCAATTTTTAACATAATAATGTCACGGTAGATGAAATTTTTAATGAAATCACAGGGCTACAAATGGTCTAAAAATATTTTGGGCTAAAATTTGATCGGCTTTTAATTTTTTGATTTTCAACATTTTTTTCATAAAAACACATGGCAGCACATATTATCCCATAGATGAGCATTGAGTGCTCATCATAATTTGAAATATTTAAATTGACTTTAAATGATTCAAATTTATTTTAAATTTTCTATATTTAAAGATTTTTTTATTTTAATATATACATAATTCAACATAAGCATAGTACACTTCTTAAAGAAATAATCTACCATTGAAAAAATTACTAATTAAAAATTTCAAACTGAGACAGTTTAGATCAAAATTTGAATGGCCCAAATTTCATCATATCACAGTGATAAATACTGAATGATAATATAAAACACATCCATTTGATTCCCATTCCAATCTTGAATCTCTGTTCAATAGTTGCTCAACTAGTCAACGTTAGTCTATGCCAACCATTAAAATGATTTTATGACTTCATTTTTTAACTACTTAACACGAGTGATAATTTTTTAAAGAAAAATATTAATATCAGATTATGAATATCTCATCCCAGAAACACAGGGCAATCAATAAGGCATATCGGAAGAGCATGTGCGCATAAACAACGAAGAACAAAACCCAACAGGGGAAAAAGATCAATTTATTGGCCAAACTTGGAATGAAAATCAAAGTCATGTGTATTATTCATTCAGAATGAATCATCACGCACCAATCTTATGTACTACTTTCCGGGAAAGCAAATCAGTGAAAAAGTTCTCAAGAACAATCATGACCTACAAGAGAGCTGGAAGGGAGAAGCAGAAAAGGAGGGTCCCAAGCATAAGAGAAATTGACAGAAGAGAAAGCTTTCAAGGGGCCGCCATTAATGAGCAGACAGCTATCTCCTTGCTTTGCAAAAACCGAAGGATCCACAGATTCTGAACTCTGAAATCCCTTACAAGATAATTGAATCTTGCTCTGTGAACAAGAACAGTTGTTTATCACTGTCACTTCCCACTCTGGCTTCCCTTTTATTTCCCTCCCACTTCTCACTGTTCCTATGTTTATGTTGTTCAGCGAACAGTCGCAGAAACCTGCGAGTTTCCCCTGTTTGGTTACCCAGAAACAGAGAGAAAATTCAGGGGAAAAAAATATCGAAGGCCATACCTTGGATGATGATGAAGGCCAAGAAGGTGAGTAGTATGAGAGAATTCTTGATGCTTGTTGCCATTTCTTTCTTCCTTTCTTTCTTCCTTTCTGCTTTCTGATTGATTAATCAGTGTGTTGATTGTCCAGTCATAAATATGGCTGCTCTGTTTTTCTTTTCTGTCACTCTCTTTCTTTCTTTTTCCTTTTTTTTTCCCCTCGGGAATTTGAGTTAATCACGCACCCTATTTAATGTGATTTTATATCAATTGGCTCTAAATAAGGAACCCCACACATAATAAGCCAGGGTTTCGCTTGATGAGTTGATTCTTGTTTCCAGGAAAAATGTTTTTCATTGAAAAGAAAATTGTTGCGCACAATTACCCTTACTTGTGATTTTTTCCCCAATAAAAAATATATTTTTGGGGAAATCACAAATAAAGACCCTCGAATTAGTAAAATCACTCAATGGTCACCTGAATTTGCTAAATTATCATGAGGGACCCGGTCTCAAATGGCAAATAGCAAATGTTGGTGAAAAGACGAAATTGCCCCTCAGTCAATCTGATTCATTAATGAAGGCTGAGACAAACAAAGTGATCGTGGAGAGCTTGGAGGAGAAGATTGGTGGTGCACATGGTTGAGAATCAAGTAAGTAATGCTTGTAATGTTTCTAAGTATACTCTTCTTCTTCTCTACCCTGTAAGACCGAGGAATGTGATGTTGTTCTTGAATGTGGTGAGTGGCATTGTGGATTGTTGGGTGATAGGTATGGAGGGAGTGAGCGGTGGAGTTGATCATGGAATAATACTGTTTAAGGAGGGTTCGGTTGGGTTGAGATTCAAAATATTAGTCTTTGTAGTCAGATTGTTGACCTGTGATTTTCATGACGCAGGTTGCCACTGATCTCTGTTAGGAATATCACGAATGGGAGAGTGGAGGAGGGGAAATGGAAGGAGGTAATAATTAGTAGTTTGAGTATGAAGTTAACGGTGGTGCAGTGGGGGGAGAGGAGTAAAGATCTTGTCATTTAGAATGTCCAACTTGTAAAACCCTAATGTCAAGTGGGGAAGAGAAGAGTTAGTTGGTCTTGATTTGTAAATGCAAATTTGATTGAATAAAAGTATAGTGAAGCTAATATATTTTTTTATATGTAAATTGTTGTTCCAGGTTAGGATGACAAAATGAACTGTTACAATGGGTCAAGCTGTTGGAAGGAATTGTTTTGTTTTTTCCATGTTGGTGGGTATTTTGAAAGAAACAGTGAAGGTGAAGTTAAATACGGGGAGGGAGGGTGTGAGAGCAAGCAGCATAAAAGAAGGGATAACACTGGAGGAATTAAGAGGAACAATATCACAGTTGGTACACAATGATGCTAAAGGGTGCGAAATTAAGTACACGGTTAAGTTTGCTGAGGGCACACTGGTTGATCTTTATGATGAAGGTGATATTTGCAATATGTTTAGATATAACGATAGCAGTGCTCATTTGTATGTAGCAGCGAAAGGGAACCAGAAGGAAGGTGGAGCAGTGAATGATGGAGAAATGTAAGTGGTTAAAGTTTTGCAGTTGATAGTTATTGTTCGGTAATGGATTATTGTTAATACCCAAAGAAATGTTGTTATCATGTGCACTGCGCAGCAGTAGAAAGTTGTTATTTGGTAATGAATTGTTGTTAATTTTGATATAAATCTTGTAATTAAGGTAATGAAGTTGCGATTGGAAGTTGTAATTTGGTAATGAGTTGTTACTAATTTCCATTCAAATGTTGTTATATTGCTTAGTTTGTTACAGTAGTAAGTTGTTATTTTATAATGCATTGTTGATATTTCCCATACAAATCTTGTTATTATGCTAACTTTGTTACAGTAGAATGTTGTTATTTGCTAATGTGTTGTTGCTAATTTCTATTCGAACGTTGTTATTATGGGTGTAGGGGTGAGAATTTGTTTGGGCTGTCGGGAGAAATGACTGAAGGTGTGGTGAACCTTGGTGATAACTATGAACCACTCATTGTTGACTATGGTGCTGAATGCCTAACGTATGAAGGAGGGGGTTTAAGTCAGACAAACTTCAGTGACGGTTCAGGGAGTGAAGGGACATTGAGGGGTAATTTGAATTGCATGAAATGGGTTGGAGTTTTTGCAGGGGTGGGGCAATATATTCCACATGCCCAAGCTTTTAGGGAGGCTGTGTACAGGTTTAGTATTGCACAGAAGTTTGCAACGACATATGTGAGAAACAGTAGGGAGAAGATGAATGTGAGGTGTAAAGTGGAAGGGTGTCCATGGAAGATTTGTGCAAATGCTGTTGGGAGGGATACTCTTTTATTACGCGTGACCACATTCGTTAATGAACACATTCATTCAGCGCAAGATAACCTAGATGTCACTTTTGCTGGCAATGCTGCGTTGACGTCATCAATAATACTTGAGGAGATAAGGAACCACACCGAAAAGCGTCCTACTGAAATAAGGAAGACACTGGAAAGGGAATATGGTGTGAGGCTAACATATGCTCAAGCTTACAGAGCAAAGGAAAAGGCCATGGAACACATACATGGGAAACCGGAAGAATCCTATATGTTCATACCATGGATATGCCAAAGATTAAAGGAAACTGATGATAAAACAGTTGCTGAATGGGCTTCCATTGGTAATACATTTGAGCGGGTTTTCATTGCATATGGTTCATGTATTGAGGGTTTTTTGAGTGGTGCAAGGGCTATATTATATGTTGATGGAACTCATTTAAGTGGTCCATATAAGGGGACACTACTCTCAGCGTCGGGATATGATGCAGATAATGACTTGTTGCCTTTTGCAATAGCAGTGGTGAAATCAGAGAACCTTGATGATTGGACTTGGTTTCTGTTCAAAATCAAAGAAATTGTTGGTTCGGTGCAGGTGACAATTGTGTCAGACCGACACAATGCCATAATAGGAGCTGTCCAAGCAATATTTGGAGGTGAAAGACATGCGTATTGTTATAGGCATGTGAAGGAAAACTTCAGCGCTGAACAAGTAAAGTAAACAGAGGTAAAAGGACAAGCCAATGGTCAAAAGAAGATGCATTAAAGGTTCTTGATAGAGTTGCTTATGCAAGGGTTGATAGTGACTTTGATAATGCAATGGCAGAGCTGAGAACTATGTCTCCTGAGTTACATGATTGGGTTATCAATCAAGGTGATGTGAATAGGTGGGCAATGAGCAAGTTTCCATTTAAAAGATGGGACAATATAACAACCAATATAGCTGAGTCTTTCAATTCTTGGATGGTGAAGGAGAGAAAGCATAATGTGGCGCAAATGATCCATGAGCATCGGGAGAAAGTAGCAAGGAAGATGCATGCATCATATATGTGTATGAGTAAGTGGAGGAATTGTGTTGGGCCAAAAACCGAGGCAAAGGTTCTGGAGAATGTGTATTTCAGTAGGTATATGAGTTGTGACAATTATGGAGGCGGAAGACTGTGTGTACATACATCTCGTGGAGATCAAAGAGTAGACCTTGGTCTACACCAATGTAGTTGTCTTGGTTGGCAAATGTCAGGAATTCCATGCTGCCATGCTTGTGCAGCCATTAAGACTGTGGGGGGAAATGTATATGAATATGTTGAAGATTGTTACAAAATTTCAGCACAGGAGAAAATATATGGCAGGAGCATGGTTCCAGTGGTAACAATCGATATGCCTAACCCAAATGACTATAGGTTTGAGAATCTTGTTGAACAAACCTTGCTTTTACCACCAAATACAAGTAGGCCTCCTGGAAGACCAAGGACTAAACGGCAGGAATCACAATTCCAGAACAAAAAAGTCTACCATTGCACCAGATGCCACCAACCTGGACACACAAGGAGGAGTTGCAAAAATCCCAACCCATTTTGAAGTTCATTTCTACAAGCGACAACTAATTTTTTGGTGTATATACGCTCCACTCTTCTTAATTTTTTTGGGAGAAGGGTGTTGCTAGTTGCATAGCTACACAGCTATTTTTGCAAGTAATATGTTTGCTGACAAGGAAAAAAGAAGTCAACGACGTTGTGAATGTCTTTTTGTTATTGACTATTGCAAAATCTGGTTGTTGTAAACGGACCTCTTACTTTTTGCTAAATGACATTGTATTGCTGTAAATTCCCTTGCTTGTATTGTAAATGCAGACTGCTTACTTGTTATATCAGTAAATAGAGGTTGCTGTCAAACCACATGTGCTTTGTGGTTATTTGACTTAGTATTGCTGTAAACTCCCTTGCTTGTATTGTAAATGCAGACTGCTTACTTGTTATATCAGCAAATAGAGGTTGCTGTCAAACCACATGTGCTTTGTGGTTATTTGACTTAGTATTGCTGTAAACTCCCTTGCTTGATTTGTAAATGCAGACTGCTTACTTGTTATATCAGCAAATAGAGGTTGCTGTCAAACCACCTGTGCTTTGTGGTTATTTGGCATACTGATATTGCCAATTGGTTAACAAAACTTGTTATTTCGCAAAGTGAAGTTGTCACTGGGTAAACAAAAGTGGAAAGACTGTCATTTAAACAGGAAAAAAATGAACTTCGCCGCTTCCACTTCCGAAGTTGTTATTTCGCAAAGTGAAGTTGTCACTGGGTAAACAAAAGTGGAAAGACTGTCATTTAAACAGGAAAAAAATGAACTTCGCCGCTTCCACTTCCGAAGTTGTTATTTCGCAAAGTGAAGTTGTCACTGGGTAAACAAAAGTGGAAAGGCTATCATTTAAACAGGAAAAAAATGAACTTCGCCGCTTCCACTCCCGAAGTTGTTATTTCGCAAAGTGAAGTTGTCACTGGGTAAACAAAAGTGGAAAGCCTGTCATTTAAAGAGGAAAAAAATGAACTTCGCCGATTCCACTTCCGAAGTTGTTATTTCGAAAAGTGAAGTTGTCACTGGGTAAACAAAAGTGGAAAGGCTGTCATTTAAACAGGAAAAAAATGAACTTCGCCGCTTCCACTTCCGAAGTTGTTATTTCTAAAAGTGAAGTTGTCACTGGGTAAACAAAAGTGGAAAGACTGTCATTTAAATAGGAAAAAAATGAACTTCGCCGATTCCACTTCCGAAGTTGTTATTTCGCAAAGTGAAGTTGTCACTGGGTAAACAAAAGTGGAAAGGATGTCATTTAAACAGGGAAAAAAATGAACTTCGCCGCTTCCACTTCCGAAGTTGTTATTTCGCAAAGTGAAGTTGTCACTCGTCAAACAATAGTAGAAATACTGTAACTTCATTCGAAAAAATTGAACTTCATGTATCGCTTAACCGGAGTTGTTATTTAGCATACTGAAGTTGTCAGATGTTAAACAAAAGTGGAAATAGTGTCATTTCATAAAAAAAAGGTTCTTCATATATTGCTTAATGGACTTGTTAATTGGCATATTGATGTTGTCATACGTTAAAGACAAGTGGAAATCGCATCACTTGAACACAATTTCAATGATGTCAATAAAAATGTCATTTCACCATTACTAATTGTCATAACTGGGTAGCAGTTAGGCCAGACAATAAGTTCACTACACATAATGATAACGCAGTAACATTATCTACAGTCAATGTCCTTCATGGCCCAAATTCTTTTTCTATAGGGACTTTCTCCTCCTTTTGGACGTTCGCCCTTCTGTGGATGTGGAATAAGATTCAGCGCATCCTCACGGCATTCATTGTTATCATGGTTCACCAGCCACCACATTAGATCACGCCGAAAAGCTGCCACATCTCCCTGCAAAACAGATTCAACAGCAAGTTAATCTTACTTTGCCCCTTTACCAGTCACAACAATTAAGCAAACCACATCACCTGGGTGTATTCTAGTGGAAGATTGGGTTTCCATCTGCTGAGCCATATTAGGACATGCACCCCACAGTCCCTCCTAGGAACAACACCACCATGACAGTTTAACAATTCGAGAATAAATATAGGAAATCAGCAAATTACATGTGCAGTGTATGTATACTCACAAATTACTCTGTTGAGGTACATCAGGCCGCACAATTTCCAAATTTGGCATTTTCTCAGTCAAATCTGGCCTAACCATGCCAATAATGTCGTGGAACCTTTCTCTCTACACATATATCAGATATTCATCAACATCACTATAATTTCAGACAATAATAATACAATGTAATATGCCCAGGTGATTCTTACACATCCTGCTATGGCCATTTCCTGAGGGTCATAGGTGACTGCTTGCTTCTTCTTAGTTGTGGTCTTCTTAGACTGAACAGTTCCTCGCATGGAATCCAGGACATAGAACTTCATGGTGTTGGGTTCAAGGGCAAAGCAAAACCAGTGCTCACCAACAAGTGCAGGACCCATAACCAAGTCACAGTCACCTATGTTGTACCCGACAAATTGAGGAATTATTTGTCGTGCATGGTAGTTAGGGTCCCACCGAGCTGGGTCACGGATCATTAACTCCTAATAAAGAACACAAATTGATTTTGTCAGTTTGCAATTAGTTTCTTTAGACGGTTATTTGCCTTAACAGTGTTGTTACTTTATATACTACACTTGTCATTTGCCTTTGAGGACTTGTAATTTTCATATACAAACTTATCATTTCACAAACTAATGAAGAAACCTCACCATGAAGTCCGCATCAAAAATATGCCTCCTTACACGCCCTTCCACAGCCTGTTGCTCATCCACCACGGCCTTACAAACTAATGACATGACCCTGTTACTAACTCTGTTATTTCCCCCAAGAGAATGCAGCAAGCGTCGGGTAATATCTTCATCATACATTTTAATCAAAGGACTGACAATGGTTGAAGTGAGTTAGCATATGGGTTATGTTAACAAGTGATAACAAAACCCCATCACAAAAGCTGAGTATCACAATACTTACTAGTCGCCTTCATCACCTTTCACACTTCGGCTGACAATGGTGAAGAAAATGTCTTTATCCTCTGCAGGCCTCTTCAACCTTGTTTGTGCCTTCAACTCCAACCAAGGAGACTTAATTTTGTTGAAGCGAACCCTGCTAGATCTCCTTACTTGTTGTGCCTGCACACCTTCAGCTGCTGTCAAAGGTTCCACCCTGATGGGGGTTTGCCTCTCAACAGGGTCAACATATTTGACAATTGCTAGGGGGGATATAGTGACGGCTCTGTCACCCTCCGCATCATCACCTTCAACATTAGATGACAGGTTTATGGGGGTAGTAGGCGTGGGTATGTCACCCTCCATTTCATCATTGTCCTTCTGTGCACTCTGTCCCTCATCCTTGTCCTGACTATCTTCATCATTCTCTCCATCATCCTTTTCCTTGCCTTCCTCCTCACTTGTCCCATCATCACCCCCTGTCACCTTTCTCCTTGTCCTCCTCCTCCTCCTCTCTTGTCTCATCATCACTCCCCTCGTCATCTTTCTCCTTCTCCTCACTACTCTCACCATCACTCCCTCCATCATTCTTCTGCACAGCTTCACTAGTCTCACCAGCATGCTGTCTCTCCTCTTCATCGTCATCTTCAGACCCACTAACAATTGATGCGAGTGTCTCAGCAGGAGCCTTTCCTTTTCTCTTCCCATCTGCCTCTCTTGGAATGTGCACCTTCAACAGCTCCTCATCTACCATATTCATCAGCCTCTGATGGCTTTCTTCTATCCTCTTCATTAATCGTGCACGCAACTGCTTCAGCTCCTGCATGACAATGGCGTTTATCAATTTACTAGCAACATAATTATACCACATCATGATCTCACTATTGCAGATGACAAGCTCACTTTACCCAATGACAAGTTAAATATTATAAATAACAACTTCAGTATATGAAATTACAAGCTTACTACACTGTAACAAATTACAACCTCTCCCTATTGCGAATAACAAGTTCATCAGTAGTATAAATAACAACTTTGGTATGTCAGATAACAACTTTACTATATCAAATGACTAGTTCAGTTTAGCCAATCACAACTAATAAATTATAATTAGCAACTTCGATACATCAAATAACAACTACATTGTAACAAATGACAGGTTCACTTGATCCCATCACAACTCAGGCATAATCAATAACAACTTTATCAAATAACAACCCAAACCTGAACTTTACCGAATGACAAGTTCACATTACCCAATCACAACTTTGGTACCGTTTTTAACAGGTTAAGTTTATCAAGTAACAATGACAACTATAACAAATGACAACTTCACTAAACCTAATCACAACATAAGTTTTATATATACCAAGTCAATTTATCAAATGACAACGTAACTATCACAAACAAGAAGTTCACCAAGAATATCACTCTACCAAAGATATACATACCGGGTCCAGAGAATCAACATTTATCCTCTCGTCTTTGCCAAACACAACATCACTCCCTTTCTCACCATACAACACCCTAACGCTCTTCCTCTCAGTATTGGCCAATTCTTTGATCTTCTCATCTGTCCAGTATTGGATAGCACTGGTGGAGCCTCTGCTGTGAACCTTGAATAAGGTTAAAATGCTCACCGAAAAAAAGCTGCAACACCACATATCATCACCAATTACATTGTTCATATTGCCAATAAAGTATTGCACAGTGAGAAACAAAATAGTCATACCAAAAGCAAGTATACGCAGCCACCAACAGTACTGCTCCCCTGCCCATCATTACCCTGTCTATACAGCTTCACAAAGTCAGCCATTTCTTTCCATAGGTCCTCCATAACATGTGTTGCCCAATCATACTTTCCAAAGTCATCCATCGTGGAACGCATGACTCTCACTAGCCGCTCACTCACTTCTGAGCTAGATGACGGACATAGAAAGGTACCCAGCGTGTATAGGACAAACAAGAATTCAAATCTGTGATCTTCCTCCCCAGAAATAATGTCATCTAGTATTTTGCTGAATGGCACTCTCCGATACTGATTCTTCAAGTTCTTGTACATTTCATCATCCTCCGAAACTTCAATTTTAATCTTCTCCCCACCATGGCGTATTCCTAGGAGCTTGTCAACATGTTTTGCTCCTATTTCCTCAGTTTTCCCCCGTATTGTAAATTGATGTGTTGGTGGGTCATATGATCTTAGCATAGTCACAAGGAGATCGCGGGGAAGTCTCTTCAATCCAACCTTCAACAAGCTTCCAAATCCTATCCTCTCCACCCTATCCCTTAACTCATCATTATTATTCACAAAGTGCAGTAATTTCTTAAAACCTTTCAAGGACACTCGGGTTAAAAATGATGGTACATATTTCTTTTTCTTCTCCTCTTCAATCTTTTCTGGCCTTCTTTTCTTCGCCTCCTCTGTGTACCTCTTCCTCTCCTCATCAGACAAAGCTCTCCATGCCTTTGACACAGCGTCTCTTTTTTGTTTGCCTCTGATATCACTATCACCTAATGTTGCCAAATACTCCCTTCTGAATAGCAACCAGCCATTGTGTGCCGGCTTTGATCTGGAGGCTCCCTCAGATGCCATGTCCTTTTTCCTGCAAAATATTAAACATACAATAGTTCACTAACACAACTTATTAACTGACTAACAACAATTCTGTCAATACTCATTCTGTCAATCAAACGCCTATGATAAACTTGTTATTCTCTCTACAAAAGTTGTCAATTCTTTAAGCTCAACTTGTTATTCCCACATACTTATCATAATTGTTATTTCTGATCATACACTAGTAGTTTAACTTGTCATTTGAAATGATAAACTTGTCTTATTGTCATACTCAGCTTTGTTATTCAAACAAGTCATTTCCTATTATCAAATTCTTACTTCGCATACAAATCTTGTCATTCACTGTTATAACCTTGTTATTTCCCATTACCAACTTGTCAGTTTCGCATTGACATCTTCTTATTCCCAATTAATCAACTTGTCATTTCCTATTCTTAAATTATCATTTTGTTACAGAACTTATCAAATCCCACCGTCCACCTTCTCATTTATAACAAAACACACTTAGTACCTCTTCAATTAAATTTACCCTTGACTATATCCTATGTCGTTATTTTCCCTACTATTATTGTCATCTACGAAACTGATATTGTCATTCCCTCCCCACATAAATACCATTCCCATAGGTTATTTAACAGAAAAAACCTATATTTTTCTGTTAAATAACATTCTTCATCACTCAATCAAAATTTGGGTACTTCTACTTTCCTACCCTAAACTCTTTTACTCTCACCAATCATTCGCACATTCTTGCAGCAACCAATCCAAACAAAATTAGCCAACAAACTTACTACAATCAGTCGCCCAACGTAGCTGCTAACTCTGATCACCTAACGCGATTGCTGCCGCACTATTCAGCGATGCCTTCGACTTCTCTGAACCCTTCCACAATGTCGATAAACCACTGCTTTGTTCACCTTTGTCACAGCAAATATGCTCTTCACCGTCTCAACACTCCTCTCCACACTACTCTTACGGCAAAATGGCAGT
>NW_021637166.1:0-24736 GCF_004799145.2 Neltuma alba | reverse complement strand
CAGCTATTTTTGCAAGTAATATGTTTGCTGACAAAGAAAAAAGAAGTCAACGACGTGTGAATGTCTTTTTGTTATTGACTATTGCAAAATCTGGTTGTTGTAAACGGACCTCTTACTTTTTGCTAAATGACATTGTATTGCTGTAAATTCCCTTGCTTGTTATTGTAAATGCAGACTGCTTACTTGTTATATCAGCAAATAGAGGTTGCTGTCAAACCACATGTGCTTTGTGGTTATTTGACTTAGTATTGCTGTAAACTCCCTGCTGTATGTAAATGCAGACTGCTACTTGTTATATCAGAAATAGAGGTTGCTGTCAAACCACATGTGCTTTGTGGTTATTTGAATTAGTATTGCTGTAAATCCCTTGCTTGATTTGTAATGCAGACTGCTTACTTGTTATATCAGCAAATAGAGGTTGCTGTCAAAAACCTGTGCTTTGTGGTTATTTGGCATATGATATTGCCAATTGGTTAACAAAATGTTATTTCGCAAAGTGAAGTTGTCACTGGGTAAACAAAAGTGGAAAGACTGTCATTTAAACAGGAAAAAAATGAACTTCGCCGCTTTCCACTTCCGAAGTTTTATTTCGTAAAGTGAAGTTGTCACTGGGTAAACAAAAGTGGAAAGACTGTCATTTAAACAGGAAAAAAATGAACTTCGCCGCTTCCACTTCCGAAGTTGTTATTTCGCAAAGTGAAGTTGTCACTGGGTAAACAAAAGTGGAAAGCTGTCATTTAAACAGGAAAAAAATGAACTTCGCCGCTTCCACTTCCGAAGTTGTTATTTCGCAAAGTGAAGTTGTCACTGGGTAAACAAAAGTGGAAAGCTGTCATTTAAACAGGAAAAAAATGAACTTCGCCGATTCCACTTCCGAAGTTGTTATTTCGAAAAGTGAAGTTGTCACTGGGTAAACAAAAGTGGAAAGCCTGTCATTTAAACAGGAAAAAAATGAACTTCGCCGATTCCACTTCCGAAGTTGTTATTTCGAAAAGTGAAGTTGTCACTGGGTAAACAAAAGTGGAAAGACTGTCATTTAAACAGGAAAAAAATGAACTTCGCCGATTCCACTTCCGAAGTTGTTATTTCGCAAAGTGAAGTTGTCACTGGGTAAACAAAAGTGGAAAGGATGTCATTTAAAGAGGAAAAAAATGAACTTCGCCGCTTCCACTTCCGAAGTTGTTATTTCGCAAAGTGAAGTTGTCACTGGGTAAACAAAAGTGGAAAGGATGTCATTTAAACAGGAAAAAATGAACTTCGCCGCTTCCACTTCCGAAGTTGTTATTTCGCAAAGTGAAGTTGTCACTCGTCAAACAATAGTAGAAATACTGTAACTTCATTCGAAAAAATTGAAGTTCATGTATCGCTTAACCGGAGTTGTTATTTAGCATACTGAAGTTGTCAGATGTTAAACAAAAGTGGAAATAGTGTCATTTCATAAAAAAAAGGTTCTTCATATATTGCTTAATGGACTTGTTAATTGGCATATTGATGTTGTCATACGTTAAAGACAAGTGGAAATCGCATCACTTGAACACAATTTCAATGATGTCAATAAAAATGTCATTCACATTACTAATTGTCATAACTGGGTAGCAGTTAGGCCAGACAACAAGTTCACTACACATAATGATAACGCAGTAACATTATCTACAGTCAATGTCCTTCATGGCCCAAATTCTTTTTCTATAGGGACTTTCTCCTCCTTTTGGACGTTCGCCCCTTCTGTGGATGTGGAATAAGATTCAGCGCATCCTCACGGCATTCATTGTTATCATGGTTCACCAGCCACCACATTAGATCACGCCGAAAAGCTGCCACATCTCCCTGCAAAACAGATTCAACAGCAAGTTAATCTTACTTTGCCCCTTTACCAGTCACAACAATTAAGCAAACCACATCACCTGGGTGTATTCTAGTGGAAGATTGGGTTCCCATCTGCTGAGCCATATTAGGACATGCACCCCACAGTCCCTCCTAGGAACAACACCACCATCACAGTTTAACAATTCGAGAATAAATATAGGAAATCAGCAAATTACATGTGCAGTGTATGTATACTCACAAATTACTCTGTTGAGGTACATCAGGCCGCACAATTTCCAAATTTGGCATTTTCTCAGTCAAATCTGGCCTAACCATGCCAATAATGTCGTGGAACCTTTCTCTCTACACATATATCAGATATTCATCAACATCACTATAATTTCAGACAATAATAATACAATGTAATATGCCCAGGTGATTCTTACACATCCTGCTATGGCCATTTCCTGAGGGTCATAGGTGACTGCTTGCTTCTTCTTAGTTGTGGTCTTCTTAGACTGAACAGTTCCTCGCATGGAATCCAGGACATAGAACTTCATGGTGTTGGGTTCAAGGGCAAAGCAAAACCAGTGCTCACCAACAAGTGCAGGACCCATAACCAAGTCACAGTCACCTATGTTGTACCCGACAAATTGAGGAATTATTTGTCGTGCATGGTAGTTAGGGTCCCACCGAGCTGGGTCACGGATCATTAACTCCTAATAAAGAACACAAATTGATTTTGTCAGTTTGCAATTAGTTTCTTTAGACGGTTATTTGCCTTAACAGTGTTGTTACTTTATATACTACACTTGTCATTTGCCTTTGAGGACTTGTAATTTTCATATACAAACTTATCATTTCACAAACTAATGAAGAAACCTCACCATGAAGTCCGCATCAAAAATATGCCTCCTTACACGCCCTTCCACAGCCTGTTGCTCATCCACCACGGCCTTACAAACTAATGACATGACCCTGTTACTAACTCTGTTATTTCCCCCAAGAGAATGCAGCAAGCGTCGGGTAATATCTTCATCATACATTTTAATCAAAGGACTGACAATGGTTGAAGTGAGTTAGCATATGGGTTATGTTAACAAGTGATAACAAAACCCCATCACAAAAGCTGAGTATCACAATACTTACTAGTCGCCTTCATCACCTTTCACACTTCGGCTGACAATGGTGAAGAAAATGTCTTTATCCTCTGCAGGCCTCTTCAACCTTGTTTGTGCCTTCAACTCCAACCAAGGAGACTTAATTTTGTTGAAGCGAACCCTGCTAGATCTCCTTACTTGTTGTGCCTGCACACCTTCAGCTGCTGTCAAAGGTTCCACCCTGATGGGGGTTTGCCTCTCAACAGGGTCAACATATTTGACAATTGCTAGGGGGGATATAGTGACGGCTCTGTCACCCTCCGCATCATCACCTTCAACATTAGATGACAGGTTTATGGGGGTAGTAGGCGTGGGTATGTCACCCTCCATTTCATCATTGTCCTTCTGTGCACTCTGTCCCTCATCCTTGTCCTGACTATCTTCATCATTCTCTCCATCATCCTTTTCCTTGCCTTCCTCCTCACTTGTCCCATCATCACTCCCCCTGTCACCTTTCTCCTTGTCCTCCTCCTCCTCCTCTCTTGTCTCATCATCACTCCCCTCGTCATCTTTCTCCTTCTCCTCACTACTCTCACCATCACTCCCTCCATCATTCTTCTGCACAGCTTCACTAGTCTCACCAGCATGCTGTCTCTCCTCTTCATCGTCATCTTCAGACCCACTAACAATTGATGCGAGTGTCTCAGCAGGAGCCTTTCCTTTTCTCTTCCCATCTGCCTCTCTTGGAATGTGCACCTTCAACAGCTCCTCATCTACCATATTCATCAGCCTCTGATGGCTTTCTTCTATCCTCTTCATTAATCGTGCACGCAACTGCTTCAGCTCCTGCATGACAATGGCGTTTATCAATTTACTAGCAACATAATTATACCACATCATGATCTCACTATTGCAGATGACAAGCTCACTTTACCCAATGACAAGTTAAATATTATAAATAACAACTTCAGTATATGAAATTACAAGCTTACTACACTGTAACAAATTACAACCTCTCCCTATTGCGAATAACAAGTTCATCAGTAGTATAAATAACAACTTTGGTATGTCAGATAACAACTTTACTATATCAAATGACTAGTTCAGTTTAGCCAATCACAACTAATAAATTATAATTAGCAACTTCGATACATCAAATAACAACTACATTGTAACAAATGACAGGTTCACTTGATCCCATCACAACTCAGGCATAATCAATAACAACTTTATCAAATAACAACCCAAACCTGAACTTTACCGAATGACAAGTTCACATTACCCAATCACAACTTTGGTACCGTTTTTAACAGGTTAAGTTTATCAAGTAACAATGACAACTATAACAAATGACAACTTCACTAAACCTAATCACAACATAAGTTTTATATATACCAAGTCAATTTATCAAATGACAACGTAACTATCACAAACAAGAAGTTCACCAAGAATATCACTCTACCAAAGATATACATACCGGGTCCAGAGAATCAACATTTATCCTCTCGTCTTTGCCAAACACAACATCACTCCCTTTCTCACCATACAACAGCCCCCTAACGCTCTTCCTCTCAGTATTGGCCAATTCTTTGATCTTCTCATCTGTCCAGTATTGGATAGCACTGGTGGAGCCTCGCTGTGAACCTTGAATAAGGTTAAAATGCTCACCGAAAAAAAGCTGCAACACCACATATCATCACCAATTACATTGTTCATATTGCCAATAAAGTATTGCACAGTGAGAAACAAAATAGTCATACCAAAAGCAAGTATACGCAGCCACCAACAGTACTGCTCCCCTGCCCATCATTACCCTGTCTATACAGCTTCACAAAGTCAGCCATTTCTTTCCATAGGTCCTCCATAACATGTGTTGCCCAATCATACTTTCCAAAGTCATCCATCGTGGAACGCATGACTCTCACTAGCCGCTCACTCACTTCTGAGCTAGATGACGGACATAGAAAGGTACCCAGCGTGTATAGGACAAACAAGAATTCAAATCTGTGATCTTCCTCCCCAGAAATAATGTCATCTAGTATTTTGCTGAATGGCACTCTCCGATACTGATTCTTCAAGTTCTTGTACATTTCATCATCCTCCGAAACTTCAATTTTAATCTTCTCCCCACCATGGCGTATTCCTAGGAGCTTGTCAACATGTTTTGCTCCTATTTCCTCAGTTTTCCCCCGTATTGTAAATTGATGTGTTGGTGGGTCATATGATCTTAGCATAGTCACAAGGAGATCGCGGGGAAGTCTCTTCAATCCAACCTTCAACAAGCTTCCAAATCCTATCCTCTCCACCCTATCCCTTAACTCATCATTATTATTCACAAAGTGCAGTAATTTCTTAAAACCTTTCAAGGACACTCGGGTTAAAAATGATGGTACATATTTCTTTTCTTCTCCTCTTCAATCTTTTCTGGCCTTCTTTTCTTCGCCTCCTCTGTGTACCTCTTCCTCTCCTCATCAGACAAAGCTCTCCATGCCTTTGACACAGCGTCTCTTTTTTGTTTGCCTCTGATATCACTATCACCTAATGTTGCCAAATACTCCCTTCTGAATAGCAACCAGCCATTGTGTGCCGGCTTTGATCTGGAGGCTCCCTCAGATGCCATGTCCTTTTTCCTGCAAAATATTAACATACAATAGTTCACTAACACAACTTATTAACTGACTAACAACAATTCTGTCAATACTCATTCTGTCAATCAAACGCCTATGATAAACTTGTTATTCTCTCTACAAAAGTTGTCAATTCTTTAAGCTCAACTTGTTATTCCCACATACTTATCATAATTGTTATTTCTGATCATACACTAGTAGTTTAACTTGTCATTTGAAATGATAAACTTGTCTTATTGTCATACTCAGCTTTGTTATTCAAACAAGTCATTTCCTATTATCAAATTCTTACTTCGCATACAAATCTTGTCATTCACTGTTATAACCTTGTTATTTCCCATTACCAACTTGTCAGTTTCGCATTGACATCTTCTTATTCCCAATTAATCAACTTGTCATTTCCTATTCTTAAATTATCATTTTCGTTACAGAACTTATCAAATCCCACCGTCCACCTTCTCATTTATAACAAAACACACTTAGTACCTCTTCAATTAAATTTACCCTTGACTATATCCTATGTCGTTATTTTCCCTACTATTATTGTCATCTACGAAACTGATATTGTCATTCCCTCCCCACATAAATACCATTCCCATAGGTTATTTAACAGAAAAAACCTATATTTTTCTGTTAAATAACATTCTTCATCACTCAATCAAAATTTGGGTACTTCTACTTTCCTACCCTAAACTCTTTTACTCTCACCAATCATTCGCACATTCTTGCAGCAACCAATCCAAACAAAATTAGCCAACAAACTTACTACAATCAGTCGCCCAACGTAGCTGCTAACTCTGATCACCTAAAGCGATTGCTGCCGCACTATTCAACGATGCCTTCGACTTCTCTGAACCCTTCCACAATGTCGATAAACCACTGCTTTGTTCACCTCTGTCACAGCAAATATGCTCTTCACCGTCTCAACACTCCTCTCCACACTACTCTTACGGCAAAATGGCAGTACGCAGGTGCGCGAAAATGGAGACAATAGGGAGAATGTAGAGAACAGTGGGAAGTTGTCGATAGTGGGGGGACTACGTGCCGCGGGTTCAGCAGGTTCAAATCACTGAGGGGCAATTTCGTCTTTTCACCAACATTTGCTATTTGCCATTTGAGACCGGGTCCCTCATGATAATTTAGCAAATTCAGGTGACCATTGAGTGATTTTGCTAATTCGAGGGTCTTTATTTGTGATTTCCCTTTTTTTTATAAGATCATTTTATTTACAATTTATAAGGATGTTTTCTTTTTTAAATTATTAAATAGGCATAAATTTTTAAAAAACGGTTTATTTTTAAATCATGTCAATGTCACAAGTCACAAACATACTTAAAGAGTGCCTTGAATTCAGAATTAAAGGCAGTAGATAATCTTTCTACCCAAAAAAATAAAAAAAAAGGGGGTAGATAATCTAACCGTCAAGTCAAAAAACTACCTCCTTTCATGTTTTACATTTTGTCGTTGAAACTACCAAAAATCTCACTATTATTTTGTAGGGTGTTGCTAACCTCGACAATCACTCAGTAAAAATATTTACATACGTCAAAACAGGAAGAAAAAAAAACTGTCTTTTACAGACAAAAGAAAAAAGAAAAAACTGTATCTTTTCAAATCCGAAAGCCTATAGCCTATAATAATCACCGCTTCTCTCGCTTTTCTCTCCAAAGTCCAAACATTTCTCCCCCACAAAGGCCATTACACAGTCTGAGTTGAGCAGAGCATATGTCACCGGAAAAGATGTCCGATGCGGATGTTCACGTGGCTATCTTCCCCTCCGCCGGCATGGGTCACCTAGTTCCGAATCTGAGACTCGCTGCGTTGCTCGTGAACCGGCATTGCCGGGTCACTCTCATCACTGCTCAGCCAACAGTTTCTTTGGCCGAATCCAAGCTTCTCTCTCGCTTTCACTCTGCTTTTCCTCAGGTCACTTTTCTTCCCTTTCATCTCCTTCCTTTAGATGCTTCTGCTGCAAACTCCGAAGACCCTTTTTTTCTCCGATTCGAAGCAATTCGTCGTTCTTCCCACCTCCTTCCTTCTCTGCTCGCTTCGGTGTCTCCTCCTCTCTCTGCTTTTGTCTGTGATGTGGCTTTGATATCCCCTGTGCTTTCAGTTACAGAGAGCCTTCGTCTTCCACTTTTCATCCTTTTTACTTCTTCAGCCACGATGTTCTCTTTCTTCTCATCCATACCCAGATTCATTTCGTCCATTTCTGGACTGGATTTTGTAGAAATTCCAGGAGTTTCAACCATACCCAGATCTTCAATTCCTCCTCCGCTCCTTCTTCCCCAACAATGTTTCGCAAACATATTACTAGAAGACAGTCCCAAGCTTCCTAAATCATGTGGGATTTTGGTCAATTCGTTCGAAGCACTAGAATTGAATGCCCTTCAGGCTCTTAATAGCGGAAAAGTGGTCAAAGAATTGCCCCCTGTTTTCCCTGTAGGTCCTTTCGTACCATGTGAGTTCGAAAGAATGAAAGAGAAGAACAGATGAATTCTTCGCCATTGAAGTGGCTAAACGATCAGTCTCCTGGCTCCATCGTGTACGTAAGCTTCGGCAGCAGACTGAGCATGTCAAGAGAACAAGTAAGAGAGATCGGAAACGGGCTGCTGAAAACCGAGTTTAAATTTCTGTGGGTAGTGAAGGATAAGAAGGTAGACAAAGAAGAAGAAGACGACTTAGAAGAAGTGGTCGGGATGGAGCTCATTAAGAGCTTACAGTCAAAGGGGTTGGTAGTGAAACAATGGGTAGATCAATCTGATATTCTGAGTCACAATGCAGTGGGAGGGTTCGTGAGCCATTGTGGATGGAACTCGGTGGTGGAAGCTGCATGGCACGGCGTGCCGATTCTGGGTGGCCTCAGATAGGAGACCAGAAGATAAATGCGGAGGTGGTGGAGAAGAGTGGGTGGGGCATGTGGAAGAAGACGTGGGGTTGGTCAGGACAAAACCTGGTGAAAGGAGAAGAGATCGGAGACGCCATTGATGAGATGATGAAGAACGAAGCTTTGAAGGTTAAAGCAGGGGAGATGAAAGAGGCGGCGAGGAAGGCCGTTGCTGGTAGGGGTGGTGGGAGTTCTGAGATTGCTGTTCAGAAACTGATTGATGCGTGGAAGAAGACGAACCATTGATATGTATGAGAACCTACGTGTGAGGCTCAGTGGTTTCTTTCACTTTTCACTAGAGAGGAATAATTAAGAAGCTTGTTCATGTCTTTTATATTATATGTATGCGCTAGCTTGATTAATTAGTTGCGGTATTGCCGTATTGGCAGTTGCTAGCTGCATTGTTGCTGATAAATTGTTAAGCTCTGGCCAGGAAAAAAGTTGTTAAGCTCATTTCTTAAGTTATGTTCATGTTATTGATATTTTAAAGGTTTTCAATTAATACTTTATTACTATATTTTAGTTATAATAATAATAATTTCTGGTAAAAAAAATAATAACAATTACTACTTCCATCCCAATTTTGACGGCTGTGAATTGTGATGCCGTTTTTTTTTTATTGGATCAAATGAAGGGCACGCAAATACTTCACTTCTTTCCTTAATATAATAGCTAATTTGATTGTTAATTTGATTTTAAATATAAATTTTAATTCAATTTATCCCCTATATTTATCTATTTTTTTAAAATAGTCATTCTAGTAGTTACACATGTTAAATATTATAAAATGACAGTTCTAAACTAATATACATGATTAGTAAAAAAATTCTAGAAAAGACAACACATATTTATTACAAATAACTAAATTAACAAACTTTTTTAATCTACTCAAATTACTCAATTAGCTTTTATATTAAGGACCGAAAATAATATATTGGTAGTACATGCTCACACACAGAATGCATATTTGAACCTATGGCCTCCCTTTCAAAAGATCACTGGCAGTGTCCTTAGTTATATGACCCTTTACAATAATCTGTGAATAATTAAAAATTCAAATAGGTACGAGTCCAAATTAGCAATTTAAGGAGTGGCAGTGCATAGATATGTTGTGAGGGAAATTGTGTCCATCGTGTTCCTCTATTTGTTTGGATGTGGGAGTGTGAGGTTTAGGGTTAGAGACACACGGAGAGAATGTATTGAAATTAATTATAAGCGAAGTTAAGGTTTTAAACATAACGCGGGGACCATGCAATGAACTGCATGATGGTGGCTGGCGCCGAGATATAATGGTGCTTTGACTGCCTTCCCCATGCACCATAAAGACGGGATCAGAGAGAGGGAGAAATAGGTTGGAACCTGGACCAAGGAGTGACTAGAGGGCTGCGCCAGCGTCTGCTGGCCCATGACCCATCGAGTCAGAGGACCTGATCAAGTTTTTTTTTTTCCGGGTACTATATCTGGTCCTCAACATAAAAAGTAGTGTGACATTTAATTTAGTTTTAAATTTAATATCCTAATTTATGTTGTTTTATATTTATCTATTTTTATGAATGTAGTTTTTTTAGTAGTTATACAAGTTAAAATTCTATCAAATAGTATTGTTAGCAAATAAACATGATTAGCAAAGATATTTTAGAGAAGATAGTACATATTTACTACAAAAATAATTTAACAAATTTTTTAATTTATTCAAATTAGTCAACTAACTTGTATATTAAAAAATGAAAATAGTAATATGCAAGCCACAACCAAAAAAAGGAAGTGAAAAAACTCGTCTCTTAGAGACTAGGTGGTTGATGAGTGGAGGAAGATGAGCTGTTAATATGTATGAGAGGCGTGGACGTACTATAATTGAAGAAGAACCAACAGAAATTGGGTCTAGTAGTAGAAGGAGTTAGTCTCTCACAATGTGACGAACTAAGGTTTGAATCCCCGTTAGAAGAGGTATCACATTTAGTGCCTGACAGTGTATCTCGAATAAGATTATCTCTAATAAGTAGATACCTATGTTTTAACAAAAAAAATAATTGAAGAAGAAGAAGAAGCCATAGCTGGAGCAGGACGCTTCTTCAAGTATGCAAAAACAGTTTTGTGCTTTTTTTTTTTTTTTGGGTTAGGGGAGTTTTGTGCATTGTTGTTAATAAGTTGTATGACTCGAATCATTCGAAGATGGGCCTGCCTTGGTTGGTGACTTAGCCCTATCACAAGATGATCCTTTTCTTTGTAACATCACTTGCAGGGGGATCCAAAACTTTCTATAGCTGCCATGGACTGTTCAATGAACTGAGCTTAATTTCTCATGCAGCTTTGAAATTGCTTTGTTGACAACAAATGTCCAAGCAAAGCCAACAGCGATGACATATCTGATTCCCCCCCAAGAAGAAGAAGAAAATTTGCAGGCGATAGCCAACAGTTGCGACTGGAATTTTTTTTGAGGGAGCAAACAATCAAGCTACAACATCTTCATGAAGTTTCCGAAAACCTTTTATGTTCGCTGCTATTTTAAACAACTAAAATTCCTATCAGTTGCTATGTTAACTTATACCACAGCATGATGGATGATCTAATACTACTTTCAATTCCTAATTTAAGTAGATTAAATAAATTAGATTAGTTATTTGTAATAAATATATATTATTTTGCCTAAAATAACCATGTTAATCAAGTGTCATTTGAAATATTTTATACGTGCAACTAGTATGAAAGCAACTTAAAAAAAAATGAATAAATGAGAGACAAGTGAATTATGATCTTATATTTAAGGCTAAAATAAAAGTCAAACTAGCTGTTATATTAAAACTGGAAGTAGTATCATAAAATAGGATTTTAGAGAGTTCCTGTCATATTTATTAAAATTAAATTTATTGAATTACTAATTAATTAAAGACTAAATTTTTTTTAACTTATTCAAATTAATTAAACAAATTTTACATTAAACAATGGAGGAGCAGTACAACGTATCATTAAATGCTTTTTAGTATATTACCTGCTTGCACGCTGTCAAAACATGTGCAGAGTTGGGAAGGGCAATTTCACATTTTTATATTTGCTCTCCTGTAAACAAAATTGTATATTCAATGTACTCTCACATATAATAAGTTGCTAAAAAACAAAAGCATCTAGGCTGTCTCGTCATATTTTGTCGACGCTAAATAAAATAAAACTCGGAGACATCATGGATTGGCTATAAATATAAAACATATATAAAAGTTAGTTTGAAATTTAAATTAGTTTTAAATATAAGATTTTAATTTACTTTATTTCTTATATTTATCTATTTTTTTAAAACAGTTTTTATAATAGTTACATATATTAAAGTTTTCATCATATGATAATTCTAGCTAATACACATAATTAATAAAAGTATTTTAGAAAAGATAATATCTATTTATTATAAATAACTAATTATTAATTTATTTAAATTAATCAACTAACTTTTATATTTAGTACAAGAGATAATATATAGACAACTCATGAGAATATAATAATAATATTTCATCTCGTCCGATGCAGAAAGAAAGGAAGGACCCAAAAATGTGCCCTCTCCATTCATGATTCTATGAATTTTATAATGGATGATGTATGTATAACAAGAATTTATCGTTGACTTAGTTGTTCTTGTCATTTTTTTAAGTTAAAATTATTATTTGCGAAGCTATTTTTACGTTGAGAATGTTGTTTTTTAGAATTCAAATGAACGGTTTGGCCGGAAAAAAGAAGAAGAAAGAAATCAAATGAAGGGATGTATAGATAATTTGTCTTCATCATTTAGGCAGCTTAAATAAGTCACTAAGCACTTTAGGATAATTTAGGTAATTTTGGGGAATTGGGGTTATAAACAAAATGACGGATAAGACTGTCTTAAGCAACAAGGATGCAAAATGTATATTTTATAAATAATTATAAATATGTTACATGTTTACGTAGTAAGTTGAAACAAATAATTTTTTTCGTATACTTTATAAATTATGATAAAAATTATTTTAAAAAAAATTCAACTGTCATTATAAGCATTAAAAAAAAGAGCATGTGATCTGTCTCGTTATAATATACTACTTCCTGTCTTAAAAATAGATTTTATAATTAAGAAGTAAGGTACTGCCTCCGGTTCTTAATATAAAATTTCGTTTGATTTTTATTTTGATCCTAATTGTAAGATTCCAATCTATTTTGTCTTTCATATTTATGTATTTTTTTTCCTAAGATAATCTCTCTAATAATAGTAATTCTAATCAATAAACTTGACTAATAAGAATGTTTTAGAAAAGATAAACTATATTTATTAAAAATAACAAATTTAACTTTTTAAAAAATATTTTTAAAATTAATTAATTTGTTTTTATAATTAGAACAAGAGGTAGGTAGAAGTATTTTGTGTATCCTAGATTAAAAAAACCACGTAAAGCACGCAACTTGCACAACCTCAATTCATTTTCTTCCTTCTCGGCTCGCTTTTGAATTCATCATAAACGATATACATTTTCAAATCCATATTAGAGCTTTCCACGCACTCAGTGAATCGCAGGTTGCATCTTTCTACTCTGAAATTAAAAGTCTTTCCAGACAATTCACATTACACAGTCTGAGTTGACTACACGTCACCGGAAAACATGTCCGACGCGGTTGTTCACGTGGCTCTCTTCCCTAACGCCGGCATGGGTCACCTAATTCCATTTCTGAGACTTGCCGCGTTGCTCGTGAACCGCCATTGCCGAGTCACTCTAATCACTCCTCAGCCCACAGTTTCCATGGCTGAATCCAGGCTTCTCTCTCGCTTTCACTCTGCTTTTCCTCAGGTCTCTGTTCTTCCCTTTTATCTCGTCCCTTTTGATGCTTCCACTGCAAACTCCGACGACCCTTTTTTTCTCCAGTTTGAAGCAATTCGTCGCTCATGTCATCTTCTTCCTTCTCTGCTCGCTTCGGTTTCTCCACCTCTCTCTGCTTTTGTCTGCGATATGACCCTGATATCCCTGTTCTTCCAATCACAGAGAGCCTTCGTCTTCCAATTTTCATCCTTTTTACTTCTTCAGCTGCCATGTTGTGCCTCTTCTCATCCATAGCCAGATTGATTCCGTCCATTTCTGAAATGGATTTTGTAGAAATTCCAGGAGTTTCAACCATACCCAGATCTTCGATCCCTCCTCTGCTTCTTCTCCCCAATAATGTCTTCGCAAACATATTACTAGAAGACAGTCCCAAGCTTCCTAAATCATGTGGGATTTTGGTCAATTCGTTCGAAGCGCTGGAATCGATTCCTCTTGAATCCCTGAACAGCGGAAAAGTGGTCAAAGAATTGCCCCCTGTTTTCCCAATGGGTCCTTTGATGCCATGTGAGTTTGAGAAGAATGAAAGGGAAGAACAGATGAATTCTTCGCCATTGAAGTGGCTAAACGATCAGTCTCCTGGGTCCGTCGTGTACGTAAGCTTCGGCAGCAGACTGAGCATGGCAAGAGAACAAGTAAGAGAAATCGGAAACGGGTTGCTGAAAACCGAGTTCAAATTTCTGTGGGTAGTGAAGGATAAGAAGGTAGACAAAGAAGAAGAAGACGACTTACAAGAAGTGGTCGGGACGGATCTGATGAGGAGATTAAAATCAAAAGGGTTGGTAGTGAAACACTGGGTAGATCAATCTGATATTCTGAGTCACAACTCAGTGGGAGGGTTCGTGAGCCATTGTGGATGGAACTCGGTGGTGGAAGCAGCATGGCACGGCGTGCCGATTCTGGGGTGGCCTCAGATCGGAGACCAGAAGGTTAATGCAGAGGTGGTGGAGAAGAGTGGGTGGGGCATGTGGAAGAAGACGTGGGGTTGGTCAGGAGAAAATCTGGTGAAAGGAGAAGAGATTGGAGACGCCATTGATGAGATGATGAAGAACGAAGCTTTGAAAGTTAAAGCAATGGAAATCAAAGAGGCGGCGAGGAAGGCCGTTGGCGGCGGCGGAGGCGGGAGTTCTGAGATTTCTGTTCAGAGACTGATTGATGAGTTGAAGAGGATGAACTGTTCGGGTTAAGGTCAATGGCTTCTTTAGGTTGAATTAATTTCCATTGGACGGGAGAAAATAAGATGGCCTTTTTTTTTTTTTGACCGGAAAATAAGATGGCCTTTTTCATTCTAAAAAATCTTGCTTTTTAGATTTACTTCTTATTGATGCCAGCGTGAGTTCAATGAAAAAAATGGTAATTATTTGCACTTTGATCTTATCACCATCATTATTAAAATAAAACATGAAGATTATAAAAACATATATACAATAGTTGCAAAGTGTACACTAATCTTCATTTTACTTTATTTACAAGACATACTTTTATTTTGAAAATTGACCCAAGGTTTTTCAAAATTGAAAAAACATTACCACCATGCTTATGCAGACATCCCCTCCTGTGGAGGAGAAAGATGTAGCTTTAACTTAAGAATTTGTTATTTATATGTAATAGTTTGTTTAAACTTGCCAATGCAGAAATATAAGTAACTTGTCATGGATTCAATTATTTTTGTCATTTCTTAAATAAAAGTTGCTATTCATTGAGCTATTCTTGTAATTAGAATTTTTGTTTTTCAGAATTCAAATGAAGGGTATGCAGTTAATTTGGCTTCGTAATTTAATCACAAATAAATTAGTGAGAACTTTAACGTAACATCCTCAAGATCCTTGGCGTAATTAGGCTACTTCAAGAGTTTGAATTGATATTCGCTTGCTTTAAGATTTTTTTCCCCTGTTTCTCTCCGTTCTTTTTATTTCTAATATTCCATTTTCACGTCCCCAACTACTAATTAGCCGTTACCTAGCTCAATTTAATGCTTTTTTTTTTATATAAATATAGCTATCCTCGGCAGATATATTTATTTAATGGTATTTTTTTTAATACATTTTCAAAAAATTCCTAACTTTGAATTTAACATATTTTCTTATTTATTATAATTTTTATTTTTTTTAATTTAATAATTTAAAAACATTTAAATTTAAAGAGGGAGAGGAAAAGCTGGATTGTTAAATTAATGGAGTCTTAATTTAAATTTTTTAACATAAAATTTGATGAATAAAAATTTTTCAGAATTTGTAATGAAATATTCTTTATTTTTTTATAAGCAGAAAATTACCCCAAAAAAAAAAGATAATAGCAACATAACTTCACCTCTTCCAGCGCTGGAGCAAGAACTGGGTGAAAACCAAAACCAATTTCTTGTAAACATTTCAAAATTTAACAATGGTTATGACTTATGAGAATAGTGGCCAGTTTGGTACGATTCCATTAATCTTGATGCAAATTACAAAGATTTAATTCAAATATTTGATTCAATTTATGCAATATCAAGAGAATTGCATTTTGTAATGCTGACTCTCTTAAGTGGATGCATTAACATTGCACTATCAGGATTGTTTGGATTAATTTCTCTAGAAGTGATTTCACAACACATGAAATAAATATATGAAAATTTTTTGTCTCGACTTACATAAAAACTGGGGTGTTTGCCAAATTTCTCGTAAGACATATTATTTTTAGTTCTTAATATAAGGGCTAGTTTACTAATTTGAGTGGATTAAGAAAATTAGTTTAGTTAATTATTTGTAATAAGTGTGTGTTATTTTTTTTTTGAAATACCTTTGCTAATCAAGTGTCATTTGATAAACATTTAACATGTGCAACCACTATAAAGACTACTATGAAAAAAATAGATAAATATGATAAACAAAGTATATTGATGTTTTTAAACTAACTCTTATTTAATACTCCCTCCGGTGCTAAATTAAGACACATTTTTTTAGTGTAATTTACATTATAAAATAAGTTTTATATTTAAAATCGGAGATGGTTTTTTTTTTTTTGGTACAGCGGATGAGTCTAAGCTCCAAAAAGCAAAAGACAAACCGAATCAAGGGGGATTAATTCCCATACTATCTAAGTTAGCCAAAGCCCTTAACTTGTAGGGACAAGAAGGGAAGACAGCTGTCCGCGCAAGGCCCTCCTTTGCCAAGGCATCCGCTAGGCGATTTTGCTCTCGTGGTATGTAGCTGACTTCCAGTTCCCAGTCATAGGTCATCATCTCTTTGATCCGATGAAAGACTAAGCTGCCTACCTTTTTGCTGCTATCCTTTTTCAGCATGCTCACTAGCGTCTTAGCATCAGATTCCAATACAACTTTTTTGATTCCCATATCATGACCAAGAATCAGGCCTCTCAAAATAGCCCATTCCTCCGCTTCAAAAGCAGTACAGCACCCCAGATGATGCGTGAACCCAGCAATCCAATGACCATTGCCATCCCTGATAATGCCCCCACATCCAGCTTTTGTGCAAAAGGCTGCCATAGCCCCTTCTACATTCAGCTTGATCCAGTCTGCGGGTGGTGGCTGCCAAGACCCAACATTAGTCACGGTTGAGCCGTCCGTAATGAGTATGATAAGGACTACACTTGGGGGGGATTTAAACAAAGGACATTATTCATTTATTTGTCCCTTATCTCGTCCATAGTCTTCCTTCATTGGACTTCTCATGCAACGCTTCTCCACTAGCAAGCCTCTCTGGCCACCGTCCTCCTCCAACGACACGATCTCGTCATCTTCTTTCACAGAACAGGTCTAAGAGTTATCCAACCACACCTCAGTCCTCACCACATGCTAGTCTCTCTCTTCATCATTCTCCTTCGCCCAGTGTCCTCCCACGAAATATACATATATATCTTCAAGATGCTTTTATCTTCTTCCTCTCCTCGTTCTCCTTCCACGCCAGTATAGGCGGAGAAGCTTAAACGTGAACCTTAGGCCAAAACCTCTTGGTGCCTATGTGCGTCCTGACTCCTGTGACATGCACTATCCCGTTCCATCCGGCTCGTGTGCATGGCTTATTGTAACTAAATTTTTAGATGATCAATTATATTAGGAAAAATCTAAAAAAAAATTGTTAAATTTTAAAATTTTAAATCAGTAATTATTATAAAAAGTGTTGTTATTTTTTTTAGTGTAATCATTTTTTTTTACGAATGTAGTAACGAATATTAATTTAAAATTTTAAAATCAACAGTCATTTTTTAAAAAAATTTCTTATTATATTAAAAAAATGAGTTCATATCATCTTTATAAACTAAAAATGAAAATACCTTTTAATATGCCATATAATCATAAGAAAATACAAAAAAATTCTATGTTTTTTTTTATCAAATTAATGATCTATTTTTTTAAAAAAAATGCTTCCAACTAATTATATTAATAAGTAATAAAATTAAGAAATATGACGTTGAACCCAAATATATGAAATTTTTAATATGACGAATATTAGTTCATGTACATGAACCGTGCTGGGTTCTGGCTAATCATGGAATGATTGAAGTCTCAACCGAAGACTGGAAAGGCCAGAAAATGACAAAAGCAAAATGGTTCGTTCCTTTTCTTTCGTAATTTCATTCCGGGCCATATGAGCTAGAGAGCATTATCACCATTGTCGCGGCAATAATTGATCTTTCTTCTAAGTAATAATAATCGTGGAAAAGCATATTTACGGGGATACAAGTGAGTTTGTTTTGGACGCCCAGAACTCAGTTGCAGGTATTCGGGCTTTCATGTTGATTAGGGCTCTCTCTTGACTTTTTTCTTTAATATCCAAATTTTTAGTTTTTAATTCAACGAGAAAGTCTCTGCTTAGGTTTCGAATTCGAACTAATTATCCATACAGATAGCACGAATCCAGTTGCGAGAGCTGCGCCTCCTCCTCTTTTTTTTCTTTTTTTTTGGTTCTGATTACCCACAGAAAGTGCAATTCAGAATAATAGAAGATTGCCATGCATGAAATTGCTTCTTTCTTTTGGTGATATATCATTAACTTTGCACGTTGTTCTGCTATTTTTCTCCCGGGACTACCAAAACAGGACCATTCAATAGTTGGGTGATCCATATAAGTGTGTCATAGTGACTGTGGCGCCTGAATCGGAAATCTCAACAAGGGCAGTGGTGTTGTAGACAGGAGTTACAGAAATGTATCGGCCTGTGGCTACTGCAGCCACACCCCGGGGTGGATTGCCTACTGACAGCGGGGACTCTGTTGTGACTTTGGATCAAATTCCAAGATGGAGTGATGTTGAGCACAAGTCTTCATTGGATCATGAAATAGGAGATCAATCCTTTCCTAGCTTATTCTTTCCTGATCCTTTAACAACACAGTCAGGAACGGAGGGTGGTGCCAATGAGTCAGTGTCAAAATTTCCTGTCGACCACGAAATCAATTCAAAGATATATTTATGGAGAGGGGATCCGTGGAATCTAGAAGTGGATGCTGTGGTAAATTCAACAAATGAGGTCAGTGCTTCGTAAGTTTTCCTTGCTAAAAAGTTGTGTTAAGTTTAAAATCCGACATTTTTGATCATCTCATCTTCTTCTACTTTCATTCAAGTGTCATCACTAGAGCAGATAACAAGACAACTGGACCACATAATGGAAGTTACGCTTATTTGATTATATGGTTTTTCTCAAGTAAGCAAACGATTGTGAAGTTTCTGTCAAAAAATTTATTTTCATTATTTTTCCACTGGATGATAGTTAAAGCTAAATATTATCAAAAAAGAAAGAAAGAAAGGAAAAAGAAAAGGAAAGGAAAGGAAAGATAATACACACACATAAAAGAAGAAAGAAAGAAAGAAAAAGTTAAAGCTCAAGCTTCCATGTTATTATCTCACAAGTCATAACCTCTCATGCCACATCAAGTAGGCAACCGATCGTGAAGTTTCTCTCACAAATTTTATTTTCATTATTTTTCCACTGGATGATATCCGCAACTTTATCCTATTATATTTTATCTACGGGTATCCGAGAAGCTGGTGTTAGTGTATATTCAGGATATTTGCTGGTACCCAAGGAATCTAGAAGCATATGATGACACCAATCACACTGTTGTTGACTCATACAATCCAAAAGTCATGAGGATTTGACATCCTTGAATTTGTAGCTGTGCTAACTTCTGCAAATCATAATTGCGTTCTTTCTTTGATAAATTTTAATTGCTAAGGGAAATTTGAAATGACAGTATCTTATAGCTTGGTATTCTATATATAGAAAATAGCCGGGAACATAAGATGCTATTTTACCAAATGGCTCGTAGTGTATATTTGGTGTCTGAATGCAATGGAATTTTTAGCTTTATGCAGATTATTGTGCTCATATAAGGAAATAATTTTGAACACTTATGATAGTAATCTTGTGTATGTTGTTCATATTGGTTATTGAAGCAACAGCTTGTAGCTTTGAGAAGATTTTACTAGACCAATTTTCTGTTTCCTCTTAATCACATTTTACTTGGTTTCAGTACCCTGCATCTGCTTGCAATTCTGTTTTTAAAGACAATCTTAAAGTTAAAAACATTAACCCCGCACTTCTGATCGGCATTATTATGCAATATAAGAACACTATATAGCATTTTAGATATGTATCTCTAAAAGATATAATCGGGTAATGGAAATAATATTTCTTTCCTGCTTTTCATTTCTCTGGTCGACAGAACTTGGACGAAGCACACAGCAGTCCAGGGTTGTTTGATGCAGCTGGACCTGGTCTTGCAGAAGAATGTGCAACGCTGGTATAGTTAATTATATGATGTATTGATTTCTTTGACAAAGATATGATGTTTATGATGGAACATATGAGCTTGGAGCTGGGACAGTTATGATTATTAGATTTTTTTTTTTTTTTTTTTTATTTTAAATAAATGCTATGTGATGTTTGGATTTCTTCTGTGAGCTAAAGGATTTTGTTAGGTAGTTTGGGTGAAGATATTGGCATTTCATAACTTACAGTGGTTCATTGTACCATAAGCTTCAAATAAATTATCTTTTTTTTTTTTTTTTTTGGGCCAACCCAAATAAATTATCCTAATCTAATGTCATGCGAGGGACTAGGGAAACTGCTTTCCGAATAATATGTCTAAATCAATTTTGTTTCTCTTACCTTTATTTTTGATAGGGTGGATGTCGAACAGGGATGGCTAAAATTACCAGTGCGTACGACCTTCCTGCAAGGTCTTTTCTTGCCCTTGCATTTGGGTCTGATGTCATTTAATAATGCGCTATCATGCTCATGCATTCTGCCCTTTGACTCTGACATTTTGCTGCCATATTTTGTGGCTTTGAAACGTATCTGGCAGGAGAATCATTCATACTGTTGGTCCAAAGTATGCTGTGAAGTACCACACTGCTGCAGAGAATGCTTTGAGTCATTGCTACCGTGCTTGTCTGGAGCTTCTAATTGAAAGTGGGCTTCGGAGGTTTTTGTTTCAATTATGTCAAAAATTTTCTTGCAAGTTTTGTTTTAGTGAATTGCCTATGTTATAACTTATAATATCCGTGACTTTATTTTCTTTGGCGTATATCTATGCAGCATTGCTATGGGTTGTATATATACTGAGGCAAAGAATTATCCCCGGGAACCAGCTGCACATGTAGCCATAAGTGAGATTTTTCTTTGTGATGTGTTTTTAGTTCAGTCCTTTTGACATATATTCTGGGAATTGAACTGCCTCTTTATTATTTTGGGGTTCGTCTAACTTGTTTTTAAAGTTCCATCCGTAAATAGCATCCATTAATTCCAAAGATCAGAAAAAAAGAACATGCTAACCTTTTTGTTTGGAGAGGAAGTTTTACTTCTGAAGGATGGGTAGAGGAAGATAGAATGGACAAGCATTTCTCACTTCAAATTGTGAATTTTTTTTTTTTTCTCAAGTTAATTCTCTATCCTATGAAGTTGGATAAATTAACAATAAATGAGATTAGGTGACAAAATTTGTCTGATGTAGACCAGTTCAGGGGAAGGGGATGAGGTGGGAAAACTGACATGAACGGATCTTCTTTATATGATTTGGAAATCTAATGTAGGGCTATTTAAAACAAGCCCAATAAAATTTTCTAATAAACACCATAAATTTAAAACTGAAATTCTCTGTCTAATAAATATAAGAAGGGTTTTTTTTTTTTTAAATAAATCAATTAATGCTCCACGAACTCTTGTAGATTGACTTACATTTTGGACCATAAAACTCTTCTATGCGTCTGACATAAAGGACCAGAGGGAGTAAACTTTATGCTTTCTTTGTTGCAACGTTGATGATTATAACTGGCTTATAAGTTATAGAAGTTCCATTTCTAAACCTTGTTTCTTTTCTTTTCCCTTTCTTTTTTTGTCATCTATTCAGGAACTGTGAGGCGGTTTCTTGAGAAGCAGAAACACAACATAATTGCTGTTGTCTATTGCACTACCAGCACAACTGATACAGAAATATAAAAGGTATTTTTATTATTGATGTTTCGCTCTGTTGGTAATACCTGCACTGTCTTGGATAGCCTGAACCCTTTTTTTTGGTGCAAGAAACCCTGAACCTATTTTGAGCTACAAAAGTTTGGTTTTGTTTTCCAAACTTCTGTTTGGACTTTGTACTCCCTATCTTTACTCTTTTATTTCACCACCATCTAGGCTGCTTCCACTTTACTTTCCTCGGGATAAACATGAAGAGGAGGTGGCCATCTCAAAGCTTCCTGCAGATGTGGGGGATGAGAATGGAGAGACTATCATAGATGAGCGTAAAATCAGAATAAAGCCTTTGCCTCAAAAGAATGTGTCAAAACCTATGGAAGCTCCAGCTGATCTTCCTGTCAGTGATGTTGGCTTAGCTCGCAGGTCTCAATTTTTGACACTTGAATGATTTACTGCGTATGATATTTTTCTAAAGTATTTCACTGGTCAGTATGGTCCATATGACGTAATCTTTCATTTCTTGTTACAAGTCTGTCATGCTTTTTCTTCTCAAGAACTCTAAGTCTCTGAATAATGTTTTCTTTTCATCATAGTTTTATAACATGGGATTGTTACATCATTGTCTATTTATTTTTCCCTTTTTATTTCCGTGTATCATGGTTTCTTTAGTATGTATTATTTCCATATTTTTCTCGTTAATTTCTGAGATTGGTTGACTTATTCCTAAAGTTAACTATCTTGCATCATGTTCTTCTCTTTTTTCAAAATTACATGAATTAGCATAGATATATGAGTTTCAGTTTCTACCTGTGTTTGTGTAATGCTTGTTCAATAGAGCACTAAACTACCCATATTTTAAAATCTAGTGAATAATTTTCCTCATCTGGGTGTCTTTAATAGGACTTCAAGTTCATCATACTTAGATTCATTTCTGGATCCTGCCTTCATGTCCTTAATTAAAGATCCTGATCAGAGACGTCAAGAGCAGTGGGAGAAAACTGCTCGAGCACAAAGAGGATGGAATTGTGCCAGAATGCTTGGATTTGGTGACCTTGGTGGGCCTCCATTGTCTGCCGCTGAAGAATATTCTCTTCATTCTAGATACCTTTCTAAAGCAAATTCTGCAAATCTCTCTGAAATTGCAGAGATGAAAATTGTGTAAGTGTTGATGTAACTCATTCTTCGTGCATACTTTCTGCTCCAGATTGGAAGCTCCAAATGTATGTTGGGATTAATGAATTATTCTTATCGGATATTTTTATGATCAGTCCAGCTCAACAAAAATGATCCATGCTCTAAATTAAGAGCATTGTGACTATCAAAAAAAAACCTCACCACTGATAAAACAGTGGCATTTAGGAAGAACAAGGAGAAAAGTAGCCAACTATTTTGGAAAAGCAAGATGCATGGAGTATAGCCTGCCTCAAAGATATATTGCTGTGAATAAATATACCCCTCGGAGGGGAGGAGTGGGATTTCCGAGAAATTTTAGGTGCAGTCTTTCCGGGCAACAAGAAATTAGTTGAAATTTGGGCATGTCTAAATCCTCCTGTCCTTATGGCTTTTTCATAAACTGACTTTCTGAAAACTGTTGTTTGCCTCAACCAAATCAATGCAATGGTTTCACGCACAACAGTGGACAACAAGGCATTTGTGTTTTTGCATTTAATGCTGATATATTTGTTACAGCTACCGTGGCGGGGTAGACAGTGAAGGTCGTCCTGTGATGGTTGTTGTGGGGGCACACTTTTTGCTCAGATGTCTTGATCTGGAGCGATTTGTGATGTATGTCGTGAAGGTAATCTTTTTCCCCCAACGCCCAAGCAGTGAAGGTGACTTAGTTATAGCTAGCTTGACAATTTTTACTGTCATTAGTTAAACAACAACAACAAGCCTTATCCTACCAAGTGAGGTCAGCTGTCAATGGGCTAAAGTTCTTTTTTAAAATCTCATCTGCTAGACATTGAGAATACATAACTTGCAAGAACTAATTTATGTTTGTAAATCTGAGTCTTTATATTTTTTCCTTCTTGTTCCCCCAATTCCTTTTCAATTTATTTGGAATCATATCTGCCTATTTGGTGTTAACTTTCAGGAGTTTGAGCCTATAATTCAGAAGCCGTATACTATTGTCTACTTCCACTCTGCAGCATCTCTACAGACGTAAGTCTCATGTGATGGGTTTCTAGAATCATATTGGTTTATTTTTTTGTCCTAATACAGGATTCCAACATGCCCAGGGCCGTCTTTTTAAAACTAATTATAGAACTTTTCTTGCCAACTAGTTGTACTTCTGTCTGAATTTTTAATTTAGGGAAAAAAAAATGTGTTCATAATAACGAACTACTTGCACTGGTTGCTTCAGATTTACTCATGATGCTTGTTATTTTGGTTGGTTGACTAAATTATCTTCTTTCCACACTGCTTTTGAATAAATAGGCAGCCAGATCTGGGTTGGATGAGGAGATTACAACAAATACTGGGTCGGAAGCACCAACGCAACCTGCATGTATGAACTCATGATAATGCACTTTGTTGCATTTTTTTTCGAGTACTTGTTCTGATCACTTAATCTGACATGCAGGCAATATATGTTCTCCACCCAACTTTGGACTAAAAGCAGCAGTTTTTGCGCTTCAGTTGTTTGTGGACAGTGTGGTATGTTGGAAATTCCATTTTATAAGGGGAACTTAAACCTATTGAAGGATCACAAATATCTTTGTTATTGACAAGTGAGTTTCAGGTTTGGAAGAAAGTGGTATATGTTGATCGGCTTCTACAGCTCTTCAGATATGTACCCCGTGAGCAGTTGACCATCCCAGATTTTGTATTTCAGTTGAGTTTTTCTATTTCATGAGCTGCCAGCATATTTGCTCTTGTTCTTGTCAAATGTTTCGCTATGATTTCTCAAAATTTTTAGTAGTAGCACGTAAAGGTCCTCTTTGTTGGCTTTTACGCAAGGGAAGTTTCAGATCATGGGATATAATTTTCTAAATTTTTTTGGGGACTTTTTTTTTTGCTATAAATTTGTGCTTGTTGATGCGAGGCACGACGTAGAAGTGAATGGAGGAAAGGGTGTTATTGTG
>NW_021637165.1:0-42258 GCF_004799145.2 Neltuma alba | reverse complement strand
AAAACAGAAGACCAAGTTCTGCTCTGGTTGCATCCACTGTACTCATCTTTTGTGCTTGTCAAAGCTGCAAAAACAAAAGGCACAATTCTACTGTTAAATGAGGCCATCAGTCTTAGCTCAATAGAATTCTGATTCAATTGATAATATGCAAAAAGAATCATTTAAAGGAAAAGATGACTTGTACATCTATTGAACTCACATACAACAGTGTGCAACTTCACACGCATTGGAAAGAATAAGCACAAAGGTATTCTCACACATTATGGAAAAAAGCAATACAGTTTAGCAGAAGACAAAACCTCGGCTCATGTCACGCAAGCATGCAATTCATTTACACCGGCAAGTAAATGATAATCATGGTACGAAGTGTGATTCAATTAAGTCGATATGTTTAAACAAAAAAATTAAGTGGATATGCATATGTGTGTTTGACAATTTAGCCTTGCTGTAGCAATAAATTGTGGCCCATTAGTAACACTCGATTTCAAAAAAAAAAAAAACACACTATTTAATAATCACTTTTTCAGCAGCTTTATTTCAATTTCTCCACTCAAATATAAAGACTCGTTGCATAACATAAAGAAAGGTTGAATCCAAACAATCAACCGCCTAGAATTGAAATTCACTCCAACAAAAAGAACCAGTAAAAATCTCCACCTTGAGATCAAAATTTTTAAACTAACGACTAAAAGCTAAGGCATCAGCATCTATGTTTGTTTGACAAGTACTGACTAAGAACAAAAGTAGTCTAATAGGCTCTTCATTGAAGTCTTGAACAACTTTCGAATTCTCCTCTAAAAGCTTATAATGTATCTGCTGGGGCATCAGGAAAAAGGACCGTTCGTTAATCAGGATTAAATTCGTATGATTTCTTACAGAAAAATGAAAGAAAGAAATAAATGATTGAGGAGAAGCCAAAATATGAACAGACCCAAGATATGTTTCGCAGATGACTCAAGCTGCAATTGCATATTATGATTGTTTTTATGGCAAAAACAACTGTTTGGATATGACTGAAATTGCAAAGAAATAAATTTTATATCGTCAAAACTCAAAACAGTAAGCCGTATTCAATAGCACATATTTTTTACCTGAATTCAATAACACATATTGAAAGAAAGTATGTGAATCACAAGCTTAAAATCACCAATTTTCCCAGTCCTTCCTTCAAAGTTCGGAGCTACCATGCATCACAAAATAAACAATTTACAAAACAGAATATCAAAAATATGACAAATAACCAAAATGATAAATTTCAGCAGTTCATTCATGAATTCTCAATCCTGTGCCATACTAAGACGAGCACCCCCAATCAGACCCAAAATCCAAAGCTTCAAATCCAATAATCTTCTTGCACCACAAACAAAAAACTCAACAAAAACAAAACTATGAAGAGCCTATGCATCATATTTATTACTGTTCTTGAGTTCCTTCTCTAACTTCTTCATTAATGCAGAGAGCCTCCCAAGCTCCCCCCCCCCCCCAAGCATTAAGTCTGTCAAGGTTTGAAACATTGTTTTGCTTAGCGACAATAATTCCTAAACATTTTAAGCATAAATCTATGATTGGAAAAAACTCTAAATATTAGTAAAATACGTAATATTGAATAAATTAATTATTATTTTCGTACATCAATATAAAATTAAAATGAATAGCAAAACAAGATATAAATAATGTAATTTATTGAAAAAATTGAAAATTACACAGTCTGGAAGCAGGCATCACAAGGGGCTATGTTGGCCGTTTAAGTGAGGAGTAATAAAAAGTGAACATTTATCATGCGAAGGAACTTCAAAAACAGAACATTTTCAATCTTTTAATTATAACTTAGCCACATTTGTTGGGGTAATGACGCAAATATTGAGTGTGTCAAAGGGCAAAACAATATATTACTGACAATAATTCCTAAACTTTTTTTTAAGCTCAGATCCATAGTTAAAAACACTCTAAATATTATTAAAATAACAAATATTTTTGCTCTATATGGCATGTTTTGAATTAATTCATCTTTAAAAAGCATCAAAATGAAAATAAAATGAATGGCAAGCCACAATATAAATAATACAATTTATTAAAAAAATGAAAATTACACGGGTTTGAGAGCTGGCATCACAAGAATGGAAAGCGAACACATCGCCGGGAAAAAGGCTTAAATATATTAATCTTAGATTAGGTTGGAAATCTGACAAATAAAAGTTCCAAAGTTGTCTACAAGGAGATGCTTCATAATAGGGTAGCATGATGATCATGAATCAACATAATTTAAACATTACTCTCGCAAAACTCATTTTTGATATCTGGATCTAGTAATGTTTCTTATCGAAACTGTGATATTTTAGGATTAAAATGCAATTTTAATAACAAAGTTTATCCTAAAGAACACTGGATACCATAAAGTTTACTTGGATGTAGAATTGATACACATGAAGTTGTCAAAAGAGGACATTTAACACGAACACTAAACCATTAACATCCGTTAGTTTACCATTAGACGGGCTCATAAAGTCAATTTTAAATTTCATTTTTAACAACAAAGTTAATATCAAGGGATATTGGGCACCATAAAGTTTACTTAGGTGTAAAAATATATATAAACTTTCTAAAATGAGAAAAACAACAAAATTATTCAACTCCGATAAACGTCTATTAATTTTAATTCTTTTTGGTCTTATCAAATGTCATATTTTCTCTTCATCAATTTTTATTTCCAAGTTGATCCATCTTTCTCTCATCATAGTTAGCACACACTCTCTCTGTTATGTCATTTTCTCAGCCTCCAAGCCTTTTATAGGTATTTACACAAAACGATGTCTTTCCCTTCTAAGATATGAGGTTCATTGCTTGCATCCAAGTACTACCTCTTGTCCTTATGCTCTGGTTAGATAGAAAGAAAAGTTGAGAAGAAAGAAAATGAGAGGAGAGAAAATAGAGAGAAGAAAAAACTAAAGGAAAGTTGTCATCATCCTTCTTGCTTGGATGGATGAGAGAAAATAAAGAAGAGAGAAAATTAGTAAATATCTAAATGACTAAAATATCCTTATCAAAATATATCATATTTAAAATTAAATTAAATTAAACTAAATATTGTAATATAAAAATTATACTGACATTAGCATTATCAAATAATTTAAAATCAAGTTATTTGATTTATAGATTTTTTCATATTATTATGTTTTAAAACCAAATTATTTAATAAAAACATTGTTTTAAATATAATAAAAGAAGATAAATATAGAGAGGAAGAGAGAGGAGGGATAATCATGAAAATCTTGTTTCCCATTCCAAATCTCTCCATATATGGAGAGAAAATAAGGCATGGGACCCATCTTATTTTCTCTTTCACTTTTCCTTCTTCCCATATTTTCTTCCCTATCCAAGCAAGGGAAAACTTATTTCTCTCCATGTTTTTCTTTCTAGTTTTCTTGTCTCCCCAATTTTCTCTCAATCAAAGCAAGGAATTGATATAGGACGTAATAGACTAATTTGAGGAGATTAAAAAAAATTAAATAAATTATTTTAAAGTGTTATATTTATCATTTTTCCAATTTAATTGGTTTGGCTTATAAACTAATATATAATCTAATAATATATATAAATATTTTTGAGAGATCATATACCATATGCTATTTTTAAGTAATTGTTTTACTTCAATTTTTTTTTCCAAATTAGTTCATTATACTAAGGAGAAGAGGAAGTAAGAATAAATAAAGAGAAAATGTGATATTTCATAGGATCTAAAAGAATAAAGTTAACTGATGTTTTTGAGAGTTGAAAAATTTTGTTATTTTCTCCCTTTTCAGAAAGTTTATGTATATTTTTAAGCCCAAATAAATTTCATGTTGCTTAGTGCCCCTTGATATAAATTTCGTTGTTAAAAATATAACTTAAAACTGACTTCATGAAGCCCTCTAATGGTAAACTAATGGACGTTAATGGCATAATGTCAAATGTCCCATTTTAACAACTTCATATATATTTTTGCACAAAAATAAATTTTATGGTGCCCAATACCTCTTAATGTAAATTTTTTTATTAAAATTACACCTTAACTCTATATTTTATGTCATTCTTAATCTTTATTTTATGAGGGATATTCATCTAATTTAACCAGTTTTGATCTAGAGAAGAGAAAATCAGGATCTTTATGTAGATGATAGGTGTATATGTTGATTGAGAATTTTCCTTCAGCAAATGTCCTTAAATCCTACTAATAAATGTTCACCAGCATTAAACTATACCTGTCAGAATTTATATTTAACTTGAGCTGCAAAGGGTCCTCTTGTTTCTTCTTGCGCATAAATTTGAGTTGCAGTGGGTGACAGATGAAGTTATCATGAGATTTGTTGGATTTAGTAGTAGCCAACCCCAACTGCAATGCCAGTCCCAGGGGAGCAGGTTGAGAGATCCAAGAATTGTTGAGCCGCTTTGTGGGAGGGACTCCATCTTCAACACCTATATCAGCAACCCTCTTTCTTTTTTGACCCGACCCAGGCTCTGACTCCGAGTCATATATTACGTGTACTCCACATGCTTCAAGAGGGACTTTGTGGTTGCAATACATCTTTCCATGATCCCGCCATTCCAGAAAGAATTCACATGAAATCTTAACATCATCACCTGTTCTAGTACCAAATGGGAACCCCTTCCTGGGCCATATAAATACATGGTCTGAATCCAATTCATAAAGACGTTATTATTATAAGGTGAGGACTTGGTCACAATATCATCACAAGTGATATAACAGGTGACGAGAGGGCGCTGTCCCAGTGATCTGAGATGACGATGAGGAGCAACACAACAAAACAATATGCCAATTGCTCGTTCAAGATTGCAAGTGAATTGGATAGTATTGGAAGCCTCTGTCATGAATTGGATAGTATTGGAAGCCTCTGTCATTTGTTTATATTTCATCCACTTTGGAACTCTGTTTCCTGGGTAACGAGCTAAATCAAGGTAATTAAATGCAGTCCCACAAGCTGAAGTCAGTGAGAAATGAGTTGATTCCTCAATAAAGCCAAGCGAACACTCATCCAACTTTACACAGTTTTTGAATTGAAACCAACACGGACTGAAAACTAGAGAGTCAGAGGATACAGTCTCCAATAAAGTGCAATCATTGGCATCTAATGCTTTAAGCATGGGAGGAAGTCCAAGTATCGACTTAAGCCTTTTGCAGCCAAATAGGTAAATGCCTGTCAAGCTTGAAAGATGGCTGACGCAAGGTGGCAATGTCTCTACACCACTACGTTGCAATGATAAATTTTGTAACCTTGTTAAGCACTTGATATTGCCAGGGATTTCCGACAAGTAACTCCATCCGTCCAAACATAGTATTTCTAAATTACGCCAAGCATAAAAAAGGGAGCGCAGCTCCTCTGTGTGAATTTCCTGCTTGAAATCAAGAACCTGAAACTCCGTAAGATTTGTCAAGCAACACAGCTCCTTTATTGGAAGACTCCTCAATCTTTCACCGTGAAGAATTAAAAGACTTCTAAGCTTTGTGAAACGTCCGATTGGCAAATCCAATATTTCAAGTCTAGTTTCTCGAAGATATATGGTTTCCAATTTATTTGATGACAAACAAAATTTCTTGAGGCCACATCCGCTAGCTTGGAGATCGGAGAGGGATTCTAAATGAGTCTCACTTTCAAGACTCTCTAATTCATGGCAATGATCTACATCCAATTTAACAAGAGTGTGGAGAGATAAAATGGATGGATGAACACTCCTCAAACTTGAACAATCACAGAGATCTACGTTTTCAAGCTTATGTGCCATAGAAAAATCAGGCAATTCCATCAATTTGTGGCATAGACACAAATTTATCGTCCTTAGATTCACAAGATCCTGTATTTACAATGAAAACGAAAAAAAAATTACCCCAAAGGCCCTAATAGATTAAATTTGACTGAACCTATATAAAATTTAGATTAGTATATATATAAGTACCTGCACTCCATCCCAAAGCTTTGTAACATTACTTCGATTTATTCGTAGTTCAACAAGGTTTTCAGGACAAAAGTCCAATGGCAAAGACTCCAATGGATAACAATCCCAATGAAAAATCCTTAATTTATTAGGAAAAGAGTCAAGACCAAAAGGAAGCTCTATACATGTCGTGGTTGTAGACCATTGCGTGTTAAAAACTTTGAGGATTCTCAATTTTTTCATCTTCGAGAAGGCGTTTGCTCCTAGATGTAAATATTTGATTCGAGACACATCCAGTGAAATGCCTTCAATTTCATTGGTTTCCTAAACAAAAAATAAAATAAAATAAAATAAACATTAAGCCTTTTAGAAAAAATATAAAAAAAATAAAAAATAGAAGCAATAAATGGAAGTATCTTTCCCTTACCTTGTTATTTTTTAACACATCACATATTTCATCTGCATCATTTAATCGACTACGGAATTCAGGATGTTTCATACATTCCTCACAAACTATTTGCTCAGCCATTCCTCGTATCAAATCATGCATTATAATATGGTCAACCTCACCTAACTTCACGAGAGCTTTATCTATAAGATTTTGTATTCCACTAACTGCTCTGAAACCACAAGCCTCTAGTTGAGGAATAACTTCACCTTTTTGTTCTCCCACGAAAAAGAATGCAATGTCTAATAATATTTGCTTGTCCATATTATCTAACCCATCATAACTCACCTTCAATATATTTTGAATATCCTGATGGGGATACTTTTGGAGTTTGCTAAGCTCACTTTTCCAATATGCTTCATCCCTAGAATGAAAATGGGAACCCAGAACTTCTAAAGCTAAAGGAATGCCTCCAACCAAGGCAGCTGTCAAATTTGATAGCTCTTCATATCCTTGAATAGGATGATTTTGATTGAAGGCATGCATACTGAAAAGTTCAAGTGATTCTTTTCTACTCAATTCTCTGACTTCATGTATATATTTTTCATGAATCCCTCCACTTCTAAGAACATGCTTGTCTCTACTTGTTACAATGACTCTGCTTCCCTGTCCCAAGTGAAGTTGTTGTCCAGCCAAATCTTTTAGTTGCTTTGGATTGTCTACATCATCAATTACAATTAGCACTTTTTTTTGTTTCAACCTTCTCATTGTGTGATTCATATTTATGTAATCTTTTTGATCTAATAGCTTGGAAAGAAGTTTTTGACGCAAAGAGCTTAACCCAATCTTTGTTGATTCTTCTCTCACATTTTCTAAGAAACAGTGACTTTCAAATTTAGACAAGAAGTTGTCAAATATAGCAGAAGCAAGGGTTGTTTTGCCTATCCCTCCTGGGCCCCAAATTCCGAGAACTCGAACTTCTGGTGACTCAATTTTCATTAATGATTCAACATTAGTGAAATTTTGATGAAATCCAATGAGCTGAGATCTTGGCACAATTTGAGTGTTAACTTCTAATTTTTTAAAGACATCTTCAACTATTGCATTGATGAGTTCAGATTCATCTCTAGCATGTAAAAAACAAATAAAATTATTATAGGTACTCATTATAAAAATAAGTCCACAGACATAATTAGACATAACTTCATTGTATTTCAAGTTATTTTTTGGGGGCAAACTAAGAAAAAGCTTAAAAAATTAAGACTCTATAAGATGATGTATTAAATGACAAAAAACTTACTGAAAATTTGATGAATGATAACCGGATAAGTGAGCAGTTTCTTTCAAAACAGATCTCCAATTTTCCAAATTGTCCATGTTGTCCGGGAACCTTTGCTCATGATGAGTAAATGCTTCTGCATAAGTGTGTGTTTGATGCCTGACATGTGATGGATCCACACGGTAAAATATTGGTATCACAATCTGTTGATTAGCTTTTTTACATTCCACGATTTTCACTAGCTCTTCCAAGCACCACTCTGAAGAAGCATAATTGTCGGAGAATATAACCAAAGCAATCATGGATCCTTCTATTGCATTCACAAGTGCTGACCATATTTCTTCTCCTCTCTCGAGCCTATCATCAACATAGACATCTACGTTCTTTTGACGCAATGCCCTTTTCAAATGGCTGAGAAAATCAGATCTGATGTCTGGTCCTCTAAAGCTGATAAAAACATCATGTTTGCCACAAGGAACTTGGGAAGAAGAAGCAGAAGATGCCATTGCTGGAAGGATAAAAAGCAAAGTTTCGTGAGTTGTTTATTATTTCTGATAAAGAACAAACAGAATAGCGCCTAAGGAAGAAAAATCATACTGATTAATCCCTTGGTGAGTGCGTCTAAACTCTAAAATAAAATCTTACCTTGGAAAGGTTTGAAGTCGATTAATTTGGTTAGTTCACTTGTCTTGGGAATTCGATCGGCAGAACAGAAAAATGAGTATGTGAGCATTGAGCCATCGTTTGCATTTAAGAGGCAAGGGCCAACTCAGCTCCCGGTGGAAATTTCCACGAAATAATGAAAACTTGTGTCAGTAGCCCTTTTTGACTCCAAGTCAACAGTTTTGAGATTTTTTTTATTTAAAGTATGTAGAAATGTTGACAGAATCTCAAGCCTTTATTGTCTTTTGGTCATGTCATAAATCACATGCCCCACCAAAATGGAGAGAATAATGTCTCTATTAATTTCTGTTTTCTCTTAATTTTTTAATCATTGGATTAACTTCCAATGATTGAGATTTAAAATTAAGTAAAAATATTATAATATTAATATAATAAAAATTTATCATATTAAACTACTTATATCAAATTTTAACACTTAATGGTACAAATTTGTTTATATATTTTTTATTATTTAATATTTTAATAATATCTTTATAAAATAAATCTTAACTATTAAAATTTGATCTAATGATGAAAAAATTAAGTAGAGAAAAGGTGGAGAGAAGGATTAGTAGAGACATTCCTCTTCCCACAAAAATGATTGCCCAATTACATGCTTCTTTGCCTTTTCCTTTTACGATATGTTTTCCAATCAAAGCCCCAACCGAGATAATAAATCTTTAAACAAAATGAAGATTTATTGTGGAAAATAGAAAAATTGTGACATATTTTTAATGTTTTGTTAGTTCTTAATCTACAAAATTAAAGAAAAGATTAAGTACATAGAGAAGATTTCAACGAAGCCAGAAAGTACTTCATTATGAACTTCTTTTCTGATTTTATTTTTGTTTAAAAAGTACATAGAGAAGATTTCAACAGCGAAATTTCAAAGTTGCTTCGTTTGCGCGTGAGATATCTCAAAAAGTCTGTCCCAGCTTTAATGTTGTCGTGGTCATTTCCTACTCTTCAGAATGGCCCACATACGTTATTTTCCCAATCTAAACATCAAGAGCAACGAGCGCATGGAAGACGCACTGGGCTTAAAACAAAAAGCATGATTTTAGATTAATTATTTAAATTAAAAATTTGATAATTTGATGATTTTAAGAAATCTTTTGTATTTAATTCTTTTGGAATGAACCTTATTGTAATTTTTCCTAAATTTTATATAAGTTCCCTAAATTTCATTGCACAGTTTTAGATAGTTTTTTTCGGAATAATGATTTAAACACATTTTCTTAATTTTGTTTCAAAACTTGTTCTGAAAAGTTACTCTAAGCCATAGATTTTTTTCTAAATTTATAATTTTTGTATCCATGGTAAAGAAACAATTGAAAGTAGTATTTTGCTATATCCATTTTTAAAAAAAAAAAACTAATGTAACTAATTTTTTATTTATGCAAATTAATTATATATCTTCTATATTTAAAACCAGAGAGAATAATTAATAATAATTGAGAATCAGTAATAAAATTAGTAAATTACTGACATAAGAGTGAAGTTATCTATGTGATTTACAGGCTTGTCTGCGTTCCTTTTTTTCCCTTTCATTTACAAGGAAATATTTTATACAGTAACTTTTGTTAATACAGAGAAGTAGTTGAAATCCTGAAAGTGCAAGAATAAAAATAAAATAATAATGATCTCATAAAAAAAAAAAGGATCATGTTGCGATTTTTAAAATAATTGAAATATTAAATGCTCGCATGTGATTTATAACATTTCTTATTTGCATTCATCATTTTTTTCCCTTTCATTTATGTCAAAACCTTACATACAATAAATTTGAGAGAAAATTAATTTGTAACTCTATAATTTTCAACTCACATTTTCTTTTGTTTTATCATCCACCTTTTCCCTCAGGAACCTGTTCGTCCTTGGCAAATTTTTTCTCAAGTTGAAGGAGAAGGAGTGAGGCATGTAACTAAAATACTTCTCGGTTCTTAATATAGAATTTAATTGTTAAATTAATTTTGATCCTAAATATAAGATTTATTTACCATATTTATCAATTTTTTCTAAATTACTCCCACAGATCTTCTTTAACCATAATCAAATAAGAGGAAAAAAAAAGAGGATGTTAAGGAAGATGATTATGGTATTTTAGGAAAAACATATCATATTTCTTATAATTAACTAACTTACCTAATTTCTTTAATCTAAGAAAATTAGTTAAATAGGTCTTATATTAAAGACCGGAAGAGTAATTTGAAACAATTGATTGAAAGAAAAACAATTTTAGGGACCAAATTAAAAATTGAATAAAATTATAAGGACTTATAAATTATTATTTTTTTTGTAAATTTTATGCATTTAAAAAATTTGATTTGGTTATAAAATAAAAAAGAAAATCAAAATGGTGTTCAATTTTGATTTGGTTTTCTTAATAGGGTAGTTAATTAAGTATCCTCAATTTTTAATATTCAGTTTCAATTTTAGAAAGCTATGTGATGTTGTTTGAACACATATAACTTCTTTGAAATGTGATTGGATATAAATATGTTTGAAAAAATGTTGGTTTTTTTAATAATTTTATCTTTATTATATTATAGGTACTTAGTATTGAGAGAAATGTGCTTCAAATTGTTGTCACTTTTGTAGTTTGCTTTGGTTTTATTTTATCCGTGGAATTACAGGTTAAATAAAAACTAGCAATGCAAATGTTCGCTATTTTTTAAGAAAATATATACTTATATTCGTCTGCTCTAAAATAGAACAGATAAATATGCTCTAAAATAGAACAGACAAATATGAGCCTCCACATTTATTCATTTGAAAACAGAGAAATATATAACTACAATTTCTGTCTCTTTATCAACGTCTCCTCCTAAACAGACAGAAAACTTCAAGAATAGACAAAATAATATATTTTATAGTAGTAAAAATAAAAAGATTAGTGATTATATTGATACCTTAGCCAGAACATCTCTGTGCCTATTTGGAAAACAGCACAATTAACTTTAAAAAATTTATATATTTCATTAGACAAAATTCCTGTTATATATTTATCTCATATGACTTAAAATCATTTGAAAAAATTAACCAAACAACTGCCAAAGCCAAATATTAGCTTGAAAAAGTTAATTTGGCGAGTTCGCTTATGTTGACATATTGAGTATTCACATTGTGTAGGGGGATATCTCTTGTAAGCATAAAATTTCAAAAAATAATGTTTGGTCATCAAACACTTTTTGTCTGAGAGTCAAAAATGCCTTTTTTTTTATAAAAAAAATTTCTAAAGCAATTAAAAGACTCCATTAAAGTGAATTTATGTTCATTGTGTTGGTTATTTATTTTTATCAAAGTCTTTTTGTCTAAAATCTTTAAAATCCTTCAAATACAAACCTTTTTTTTCCCCCTTCTTGTCAATGATGTGAACTCGGTGTCCAAATAAGAAATGCTTCATTGTTGTTTCTGGTTCAACGTAATTAAAAAAAAAAATTTGTCCAAATTACACAAAGGAAAAACCGAAAAAAAAAGGTAAGCAGAAATTTGACAAAATAATAGAAATATATCATTTCTAGGTCTTTTAAAGCCTGTTTGGAAGGACTTATAAGCAGCTTGTTAATCATGATTTACCAAATATGAAGTATAAATTTTGTCTCAACTTATATAAAATATGTTTATAAGTGCTTTTAAACATGATCTCAAATAATTCCTTAGAGGTCTTTGGATTAACTTTCTAATGTTTACGTAAGTTGAGACAAAAATTTTCTTGTATATATTTATTTTGTATATCATAAAATTATTTTCAAAAAATTAATCCGAGTATCCTATAGTTAAAAATACTTTAACTTTCTGGATTACAATAAAAAAGTATAATATTTGAAGTAGGATTTTTTGTGAAAACGCAGTCAAAGAAACAACAAGAGGTACTCCCTCAGGATTCTTTCTATAATATCTGAAATTTTGAATTGGTTTGATATTTTTTTTATAAGATCCTGTTTAGGATTGTTTAAATATTAAATATATTTTTATCAATTTTACCTCTAGTTAATTATTTATAAACTCCCTCAGGATTCTTTTTATAATATCTGAAATTTTGAATTGGTTTGATTTTTTTAAAATAAGATCCTGTTTAAGATTGTTTAAACATTAAATATATTTTTATCAATTTTACCTCTAATTAATTATTTATTCTCTTCTCTCATCTTTTGTCTCATATTACATTTTCTTTTATCATTTATCTCAATATTAGTATTTCTCTATCTTTTTTTCCTTATTAAATAAGGGTATGCTTGGAGAAAAATTCAATTTTTTAACATATTTATTACTTTTAACTAATTTTAAATTTTTTTATTAAATCACGTAAAAGGCGTATATAAAAATAATCAATAATTAATATAGTGAGATAACGTATAAATAATTAAGATTAAAATATAAAAAATTTATTAAAATTTGGGATATATTTTAAGCATATCCTGTAAATTGGATTAGTCCACTATCATATAGATAAAATAGAAGAGAAGTGTTAATAATTATTGAGTAAGGTTGATTCAGCATTTTAAAATATTTTTTCACGTGCATTCATCATTCTAAAATATCTTATATTTTATCTTACGCCCTAATTTTTTTTGGTGCATCTAACACCTTAAAGTATTTTTGTTTTGTGATTTTTCCTTTGAATTATTAAATTTTTTAGGAATAATTTTTCTTTTAATATATTTTTCTAGTAGCAATTTTAATATCATTGTTAAGTCCTAAAAGAATATGTTAACTGAATGTGTATCAGGTACCCTGGAGTATTTTTCAATATCTTCTAAAATGTTGAACGGGAAAAAATATTTGAGGATGATGAGTGAATTACAAAGCATTTTACATTGCAGATACATCGCATATCTAAAAAAAAAAATACTTGAAAGTGTATGATCATATTTAACATTTTATTATACTACCTCCAGTCTTAATTATAAAATCTTATTTGTAGTTATAGTCTGCAATAAGACTTATAATACACAAGTAGTATCACAATTCAATGACTAAAATTCTTCGAAGACCCAAGTCTAATCTAACAGGAACAAAATTATTTACGTTCTTTTTTACCTTACAGTTGTGCGGGAAGATTAGATGTAGCAACTTTTATCAATGTGAAATTATGGGTTGCTTCCATTACGCTGCAAACACTGATTTTTAATATAAAAATTACTTATATATTTAATTTGATCTTGAATATAATATATCAATTCATTTTGTTTTTCATATTTACCTATTTTGTCCCAAAGTAATTTTTCTAGTAATTGCAAGGATGGCATTCAGGTTTCAAAAACACTTTTATCTAAGTTGAAATAAAATTCTTTTCACTTACTTATCTTATATATCATAAAATCACTTTCAAAAAACAATTCAAATACCCCTCCATCAATAATACTTTAGAGCCCTTTTGGTACACTGAACATCTTGCAATGAAAAAGAAAAATATTATTTTTCATAGATTGCGCTCGTTTGGTTGCAAAAATTTTCCTACAATTCATTTTCGGCAGTGCCAAATTTTTCGTTATAGAAAAGGAAAAAATGATTTTTTAAATTTGATTCAAAATCTGGTGAGGAAAACGTTTTTGACCCTTAGTTACTATTTTTCATAATTTTAAAATTACAAAATGTATTTTCATGAAATTTGTTTTAGCTCTGACCTTTGATATTATTATAATATCTCACAAACTATAAACACTTTTAAAGTGAACTTTGTTTGATATAAATATAGATTCCATAAGTTTTTTTAATGATATTTGTCTAAATAATTTAATTTTGAAACATTATTGTGGTTTTTTGAAAACGTTATTTGTGAGTTTTGCTCACCATCTTGAAAAAAAAAATTCAAAATATAAAGAGTTTATAAATGGGTTTTGTGCATTAAAAACTAAACTTCAAAGTTTTTTCAATGATAAATCATTTGACCCATTTAAATTTAAAGTAACAAATATATGTAATCTAAAAATTCATATTTTAATTAAGTTTCTTTATATCCATTAGATTTATAGATTATTTGGTAACATGGTGAAATTGCATAATTTCATCCTATCAAACATAAAATTTTTATCTACTTATTTTTCATTCCAGTCTTTATCAAACATGCCATTACTCATAAATTTTTCATTTCTTTCTTTCTATTCCAACCAATTCTTTCTACTAAATGGGCCCTTAATTTTTTTGGATTACAGTAAATAGTACTCTTTTCATCTTTTTTTATAAGTAAACTTAGACTAAATCATGCAGATAAAAAATTAGTTAAAATTGATTAAAGACAATAAATATGTAAAAATTAAAATTTTTCTCTAAAATATTTTATTTATGGGGAAGAAAGTATAAGAAAGAGAATAAAAAATTTATTATAGCAAAGAGAATTATGAAAGAGAAACAATGTGTGTTGGAAAGAGATTATAATAAAATATAATTTTTAGAACACTTATTATCTAGGAAATGATGTTTTAGGGGGAAAAAATAAATATATTAACTTTTAAATAAATCTTTAATAGGGGAAAAACAGAAAATTTATTACAAAAATTTAAGAGAACTTGCTAATATTACTTATATTTATGAATAAAAAGATGATAGTAATTGTTGTTTATGAAAAGGCAACTAGGGAGTATACCATTTGAAATAGGATTTTTCATAAAGAAGTAGTGAAAAAAAAACTAGAGAGTTAATGAGAGAAAATGTAAGTTCCATCAGGCTCTTTTTTATAAGATCCTAAAAGTTTAATTGGTTTATTTTTTATAATATTTATATAGAATTGTCTAGATATTAAATGTATTTTTACTAATTTTACTTCTAATTAATTATCTATTCTCTATTTTTTCTTACATTACCTTTTCTTTTATCATTTATCTTCATACTAGTATTTAGTTCCATTTTTTCTCTTATTAAATAAGGACATATTTAAGAAAAAGTTTGTTATGAATATAATAATATCTTTGTAGATGTCCTTATATCTCCCATTATATCCAATATCTCCTATAATCTTTAATATCTCACATTATCTCTATATCCCATAATTATTTCTTATTATTATGTAATCTGTAGATTTTCTCAAACATGTAAAGCTATGCCCATAAATAGAGGCTATATATCATGTATTTCACACTCTTGAATGGAATGATAAATACTCTCTCTTGTTGATCCTCTCTTCCTCTTTATTATTCTTCATTATTTCTTTTTTATTTATAACATATTATCAGCATGAAACTCTAATTAAGATATGTATGATATACCTTTCAATCCCAATATAATTTTAGATCATCATTTCTATGATTTTTCTATAGTATCTTTTGCTCTATTCAAATAAAAATATCTCAAGCATCACATATATAGTGTTTCGGAGTATCCGTATCCCTATTCAATTTAAATTGGTCTGGTCTTTTTTGTCATATCCTACGAGTAAGGGTTATATGAACATTAAATGAGTTTTTACTAATTTTGTCTATAATTAATTTTTTATTCTATTCTCTTTCATGTTTTATCTCATAACTAATATTTCTTCCTCTTATTTGCTCCCTCATTAAATAAGGACATACCTAAAAAAAATAAAAGCTTACGGTTATTAAAAAAAAAAAGCTTAATTTTCACATATTTATTATTTATAACTAATTTTAACTGTTTTTTCAAGCACATAATTTAATTAACAAGATATTATTAAAAAGATAGGAGGAAGTAATGATCATGTTAATACCTTGGTGAGAGTGTCTAAGTACCTATTGGAGACAAAATATTATTTATTAGTAAAGTCACTTGAAAAAAAATTAATCGAAACACCTTTTCAAATCAAATATCAGCCTGAAAAGAATAAGTTAATTTTGCAAATTTGTTCGCGTAGACTATTTGAGTATTCACATTGTGTCGGTGGACACTTATTATTTAGATGAACCATAAATTTTCAAGAAATAATAAAAAAGTGTGGTCATCAAACCTTTTCACTTTTTCTTTTCTAAGTTTCCATTGTCAGAAGCGATAGAAAGTTTTATTCATATTGTTTGTCGATTTTCAATAAAGTAATTAAAAGCGCTTTCACATTGCGTCGGCTTTCTTTTTCTTTTTCATCGGAATCTTTTTTTCTGAAGTCTTGAAAATCCTTTAAATATAAGCCTTTCTTTTTGTTAACCACATTAATTGTAGAAGGACAACCAAACTATAATGGACAAAACATCATTAATCATGAAGCAACAGGCTTATCATAACAATTTACAGTGACAACTTTTGTTCGTGGCTCTTTTTGATTATAAGTAAACAAAGCTTTTTTTTTGTTGGGTTTTTATTGTAAAAAATTAGAAAATTTCAGGAAGCCGTGAAAGTTCTTCGGGTATGATTTTTTTTCTTCCTTGTTTTGCTTCTGATTTATAGTATGTAGATATTTTTTGTACCGACCCAAAAGAAAGTACTTAGAAACTTATATGGAAGTTATTTTTTTCCTGTTTAAAGTATAATTTTTTATTAATATATTAACATTTGAGAATTTTTTTAGGATTTAAACTTTTAATGTCAATATTTCTTTTAATCTATGTTATTAATGTTAGAGAATTGAGAAAAATGCTTTATAAAATTAAAAGATTAAACTGAAACCTAATATAAAGTTAAAATATAAAAAAAATCAAAATGATGTTGAATGTAAAAAATTATAATTATCATATTAATACCTTAGTGGGAATATCCAAAATCAAGTTTTAGCTTTGGCTGATATTATAATTCTAGCAATGTGTTGACTATTTTTTTTTTTTAAACCATGAGAGAACATTTTCGGTTTTCAATGCTTCACGAAGCTGCAGTGAAAGTTACTTCCTGAAAAATGAAAACACTTTTTGACTCCAAGTCATAAAAATTTTCTTTTGATTTTATTTTCAGAAGTTTTATTCATCTTCAAAGATTCTTTACTGTCATCAAATACATTAATTATATTTACTAAAACAATTTCAAAAAATAATAAATAAGTAAAATATATTTTTTATTTTTATAAAATACACTTATTCATAGGAGAGGGTGAGCGAATGAGAGAGAAAATGAACAGAAAAAATGTGAGAGATGATTAATGCAGTATTATATTTTTCTATTTCCATTTATGTAATAGAAAGAGAATATTTTTCTTGGTCAGAACTTCTAATTGTCTATTTTGAAAACAACACAATTAATTTAAAATTTTTTATGTATTTTATCAAACAAAACTCTTCTTATATATTTATCTTATATGATCTAAAATCATTTGAAAAAAATTAACCAAACAATTGCCAAAACAAAATATCAGCCTGAAAAAATTAATTTGACGAATTTGTTTATATTGACATGTTGGGGACATCTCTTATTTAAGGTAAGCATATATTTTCACGAAGCACTGAAATTTTGAGGCCAAGCCATAAAGAAAGTACTCATCCATTTTTTCGCTCCGCCGCCCCTCCCAGCTTTTTACTATTCTTTTCCTCTTCATTTTTACCTAACAATCATTATCATGTTATATTATATTACTGTTATAACTTTTTATTTTTCTAAACACTACACAAGATTTTGTCATATTGTTAAACTATTTTACTTTTTCCGTTTCGGTAATTTTTTAAATTAAAAAGTATCATCTTCAATATGCGCTTTCGACGGGAACCGTGATGAGAAGTTTATCAAATGGGCTCGCAGGCCTCATTCACAATAGCCCAGCCCAACGTTGGTATGCAGCCCAATGTAGTTACTGTCAAGTTGGCTTATATGCGCGGGCCTGCGTCTGTGTGGACCGTGAACATACCGATACGTTTTCAAGAACTTCTTATTATTACTATTATTATCTCTGGTATTAAGATCTGTTTAATTTTAGTTTTAAATATAAATTTTAATTCACTTTATTTCTTATATTTATATATTTTTTTCAAGATAATTCTTCTAATAATAATAATAATTCTAACTAATATACTTAATTAGCAAGAATATTTTAAAAAAAATAACACCTAAAATATGAGAACAGTTAGAACAAACAAATACCAATTATAGTTGGATCTAGTGACGCAGTGAACTAGGGTTTGAATTCTCGTTAAAAAAAATACCCACATTTAGTACTCGATAGTACCTTGAATAGGATTGTCTCTAATAAAAAGATACCTATATTTAAAAAAAAGAAAGACAAATATAAAGGCCCATATTTGTATATTTGAAAACAGGCGAACATATAACTATTATTTACGTTTTTTATATCAACGTCTTCTCCTAAACGGACAAAAAAAAAAGGTTTCAAAAGTAGACGAAAATAACGTTTTATAGTAATAAAATTTAAAAGAGAAGTGATTATATTAATGCCTCGGCCACAACGTTTTTGTACCTATTTGGAAAACAACACAATTAATTTAAAACAAAATTATATATTTTATTAGACAAAAGTTTTCTTATATATTTATCTTGTATGAATGAAAATCATTTAAAAAATTAACCAAACAATTGCCAAAACCAAATATTACTTTGAAAAAGTTAATTTGGCGAATTCGCTTGTATTAACGTGTTGAGCATTCACATTATTTCAGGGGACACCTCTTGTTTAAAATGAGCATAAATTTTCACGCAATAATGAAAAATGTACGGTCATCAAACACTTTGCGACTCCGAGACGTCAAAGGCGCCTTTTTCTATAATTGCCTCAAGTAACTAAAAGATCCTATAAAAAAAAAAATTGTCCAAATTAAACAAAGGCAAAAAGGTAAGCAAAAATTCTAACAAAATAATGAAAATATGTCGTTACTAGGTTTTTTACGGCCTCTTTAAAAATAATTTATAAGTAATTTTTAATTATAATTTATAAATACCACTCTAACAAACAAAAAAACACATACGCAATTCATAACAAATAGGCATTATTTTTGTTAAAAATATCATTACTAAACATGTGCAATGAAACAATTCTTACAATTATTATAAAAATTACTCAAGAAAAAAATAGATAAATAAAATAAATTAAGATATTATATTTAAATTGAAATATGAAGCAGCCCATAATTTCAATTTTCAAGCTGGTAAGCTTCAAGCTTTGAAAGCAAGCAACTCAGCATGCCGTCACCAATTTCGATAACTGTTGAAATTTTTTTTTTTATCTCCAATTTATTTATTGATATTCAATAATATTATTATCATGTAAGTTTAAAGGAAAAATTGCAAGAAGGTCCCACTCAAGAGAATTAAAAACAAAAAGTTCTTTAAAACTATCAAATTATTAAAGTTTCAAAGGATCTTATTATAAAAGAATTCATTTGTTTAATCACCAAATTATCCTTTTTTTTTAAAGTTTGTATTGACAATTAAAAAGGCAGTCATTGACAATTTAAGGTGTAAGGATTGATCGTTATTGCGGTAGGTATTGACAACTCATACATTTTATTTTGTGATATGCTGAGAAAATGTGTTGTCAATACCTGCCGTGATAGTTGTCAATTTTTATATTTTAAGTTGTTAATGACTGCTCTTTCAGTTATCAATGCAAACTTAAAAAAAAGGCAAATTGATAATTTAACAAATAAAATTTATTGCAATGAGGTCCCTTGAGATTTTAAAATAATTTGATTATTTTAAGGTACTTTTTTGTATTTAATTCTCTTGGATGAGACCTTATTGTAATTTTTTCAAGTTTAAAAAGCATTTTTATTTAAAAATATATATATTCTTTCATTAAGGGAAATATGGTGAGATTGGATACTTTTCTCACCCATTTCATCCAATCAAATATTACATCAACCCTTTTTTTTTCCAATCCTTACCAAACATATTATCACTAAAAAGAATTTCATTTCATTCTTTTTATTCCTATCAATTCTTTCTAACAAATGAGCCCGTAATTTTTTTGGATTATGGTAAATAATAATCCCTCCCTCTGTCTTTTATAAGCAACCTTAGACTAAATCACATAAAATAAAAAATAATTAAAATTGGTTAAATACAGTAAATATTTAAGAATTGGAAGTTTTTCTACAAAATACTGTTATTTGTGGAAGAGAAAGTACAAGAAAAAAAGTAAGAAAATTATTATAATAAAAAAATTATGAAAAAGAGTGGTGAAGAGAGATTATGATAAAATATAATTTTCAGAACATTTATTATCTAGGAAATGATGTTTTAAAAAAAATAAATATATTAGCTATTAAAATAAATCTTTAACGAGGGCAAAATAAAAAGTTTATTACAAAATTTAGGATAACTTGCTAATATTAGTTATATTTAAGAATAAAGAGATGAAGATGACTGGTGCTTATAAAAAAATGATGGTAGTACACTATTTGAAGCAGAATTTTTTATGAAAAAACAGTGAAAGAAACTAGAAAGAGTTAGTAAAAGAAAAAGTAAGTGAAATATACAACAAGTACTCGCTGAGGCTCCGCTTACGTCTTGCGTGCGCGGCCGACCACAATAGCGTGCATCCTACTCTATGCTGTTCCAAGTTCCACGCGGCCCATCCATTCTATCTAGAATGTGCTGATTAGGGATGCAAATAGGTCATTCAGTCTGTTAGGGTCCTGTGACCTGACCTGACCTAATCTATTTAGATATTAGATTAAACTCAGGCTTGTAAAAAGACCTGTTTACTTTATCAGGTTAGGCTCAAGCCTGATAATAAGCCTGTTAGGCCTGTCAGGCAGCTTGGGCCTGTTATCTTTTTTTTTTAGGTTAAAATTATAAATTAATAGGAGAGAATCTGCTATTCTGATTAGTTAATTGAGAAAACTCCATCCACATAAACGTGATATCTAGAGCCTATTGCATGCTTCATTTCTTCTTATTATAATAGTTACTTGATTAATTTAAATAAATAAATAAATAAATTAGAATAACTGTAACATTTTTTTTAAAACAACCATGTGTAACAAAAGGATCAAATATCATTTTGTTAGTAAATTAGTTTGAATAAATGATAAATTTAAAATATAAAAGGGATTAAGGATGTTTCATATTTTAAACTAGATCTAGTCATCAACTAATTTTTATACTAGAGATGGGATGGAGTTATATTTTTATATCAGAGTGAAATTATGTTTTCTAATAATTTTTCATATTAGATTTTTTTTGGGCATAAGGGGACATGTTTTACAAATCGTGTCAATTTGATAATTTCTTTTTTTTTTGTTTGTATTTTAGATCAATTAGGTTGAATTATTGTAATTTTAAATTGATTTATGTGTGTTTAAAATTTATTAACAGGCGACAGGCCTCTTAACAGATCACAGGCCAGGCTCAAGCCGATTTTAAAAGGCCTTTCACAGTCCCCAGGCCAGGCCTGTTAAGGGTGAGGCCTGGCCTAGCCTGTTTCCACCCCTAATGCTGATATGCTGTTTTTGTCTAAACATTAAACATGTTTTCACTAATTTTATTTTTAATTAATTATCTATTTTCTCATTTATTTTTTATACTATATTTTTTATCATTTATCTCAATATTAATATTGGCTCTCTTATTTTTCCTCTCATTAAATGAGAGCATTATTTGAAAAAGGTTCAAAACACATTTATTATTTTTAATTAATTTTAACTATTTTCTCTTAAACAGTATGACTTGATTGAAAGTTTTCACTAATTTTATTTTTAATTAATTATCTATTTTCTCATTATTTTTTTATACTATATTTTTTATCATTTATCTCAATATTAATTTGGCTCTCTTATTTTTTTCCTCTTATTAAATGAGAGCATTATTTGAAAAAAGTTCAAAACACATTTATTATTTTTAATTAATTTTAACTATTTTCTCTTAAACAGTATGACTTGATTGAAAGGATCTTATAATAATCAATGATTAATATAGTGAGATAATATAAATAATTAATATTAAAATATAAAAATTTATTAAATTTTGTACATATTTTAAGTGTATCCCATAAACTGGATAAGGCCACTATTTTATAGATAGAATAGAATAGAGGCGTTAATAATTACTAAAAATATTTATGATATTTTAAGGTTTATCTAATGTCTTTGAAATATTTTTTTCGTGTACATTCAAGTATCCTAAAATATTTTGTGCTTAATCCATCGCCTTGATGTTTTTTTTTTTTGAGTGTATCAAACACCTTAAAGCATTTTATATTGTAATTTTATTCTTAAAGTATTAAATTTTTTGGAAATAATTTTAAAAATATTTTTCTAAGAGCAATTTTAATACTATTGTTAACTCTTCAAAGAGTATGTCAAGTGAACGTGCATCAAGTATTCTGTGGGTGCAACTTGAAAAATATTTGATGATGATAGATGAATCACAAAAATTTTTATCACAGTATGGATGTATTTAAAAAAAATTATTTGAAAGTATTAGGTGAACTACATAAGCTTCTAAAATATGGACACCTAAAGGAATAGTTCAGAATATAAAATCAAATTTAATATTTTTTATGTCTCACAATCCAATAACTAGAATTCTTCGAAGACACAAGTTTAATCCGACAGGGACAAAATTAATGACTCAGGAACAAAGTTGTCCATGTGACTTATATTTCTTATGCGGAAAGATTATATGTAGCAACTTTTATCAATGTGGAAAATTTTATTTTCTCTGCCAATATAAATAATCTTATTGCCAATATGTTGGTTATAATAAGCTCTATGGCGAGAAGTGCGAATATCCAAGGAGCCCTTCACAAGCATTTGCATCCAGAGCAAAGGAGTGAGCGCCGTCCGCCTTGACGTTGGTTTCCTTTTCACACATTGCATGTTCTAATTTATGGGGTTTTAAATATATTATTATATCTTTGAATGTTTATACGATGATAAATTTATTCTTGGTGGGTCCTATTTTCACCCGGTCAAAAAAAATGAATTTTTTTTAAAATAAAAATTCTAGTAGGTACACAATTGACAGTAAAAATGGTCTATTTTGACCCGATCTAAAAAACTTTTTTTTCCTAGTAGTGTAATTAATTTAAATAAAAAATAAGGTATAGCACAAATATTTACCCATACTTGTTACTATTCGTATTTGTGCCACACTGGAATGGGGACTAGGTCCTAATCCTCTAAGAATAGACTAAATATAGCCCCTATATTGATCTTAATGGCAAGATAAAAGCCTAATGGCATAGACTCCAATGGATAATCATCCCACTGAAAATATCTTAACCTATCAGGACAATAGTCAAGATTCGAAGGAAGCTCTATACATGCCTTAATTTTGGACCGCTCTGTAGAGTAAAAAACTTTGAGGATTTTCAAAATTTTCATCTTTGAGAAGGCATATGCTCTCAATTTTAAATGCTTGATTTGAGACACATCCAATATAATGCCTTCAATTTCATTAGCTTCCTGAACAAAATAAAATAAAAATTATTTTTTAAAATATCAAATATAAAAATAGAACAAATAAATTGATGTATCTTTCCCTTACCTTGTTACTTTTTAATACATCACATATTTCATCTACATCTTTTAATCAGCTACGCCTTTCAGGATGTATCATATATTCTGCATGGACTCTTTGCGTAGCTATTTCTCACATCAAATCATGTATTATGATATAGCTATAACAATTGGACATTATGAGAGCCTTATTGATAAGATTTTATATTGCACTAACTGATTTGAAACCACAAGCCTCTAGTACATAAGCAATTTCATCTTTTGGTTTTCCCAAGGAAAAAAATGCAATGTCTAAACTATTTCCTTGTCCATAGGATCCAATCCATCACAACTCACCTTCAATATATCTTGAATTTGCTGATGGGGATGCTTTTGGAGTTTGCTAAGCTCACTTTCCCAGTATTCTTTATCTCTAGAATGAAAATGGGAACCCAAAACTTCTAAAACTAAAGGAATGCCTTTAGCCAAGGCCACTATCAAATTTGATAGCTGTTCATATTCCTTGATGGGATGATTTTGATTGAAGGCATGGATACTGAAAAGTTCAAGTGATTCTTCCAAACTTAATTTATTGACTTCATGTATGCATTTTTCATGAATCCCTCCACTTCTAAGAACATGCTTGTCTCTACTTGTTGCAATGACCCTGCTGCCTTGTCCTAAGTAAAGTTGTTGTCCTGCCAGATCCTTTAGTTGCTTTGGATTATCCACATCATCAAGTACAATTAAGACTTTTTTTTGTTTCAGCCCCTTCTCATCACGTGATTCATATTTATGTGATCTTTTTGATCTAATAGCTCAGAAAGAAGTTTTTGAAGCAAAGAATTCAAACCACCAATCTTTGTTGATTCTTCTCTCACGTTTTCTAAGAAACAATGACTTTCAAATTTAGACAAGAATTTGTCAAATATGGCACGAGCAAGAGTTGTTTTCCCTATCCCTCCTGGGCCCCAAATTCCAAGGATTCGACCTTATGGCAACTCAATTTCCATTAATGATTCAACACTAATGAAATTTTGATGAAATCCAACAAGCTGAGATCTTGGCACAATTGGACTCTTATCTTCCAATTTTTTTAAGACGCCTTCAACTATTGCATTGATGAGTTCAGATTCATTTCTGGCATATAAAAATCAAATAAAATTATGCTAGTAATGCATTATAGAAGTAATTAATGCTAGACGTAATTTTTATATGACGTTACTATATTTAAATTGTTTTGAACAAACTGAGAAAAAGCTTAAGAAATTAAGAATAATAAAAATAAACTTACTGAAAATTTGATGAATGGTAGCCAGATAAGTCCGCGGTTTTTGTCAAGACAGATCTCCAAATTTCCAAATTACCCACTTTATCCTTGGACTTCTGTTCATGATGAGTAAATGCATCCTCATAAGTGCATTTTTGATGCCTAACATCTGAAGGATCTACATGATAGAAAACTGGTATCACAATCTGTTGCTTAGCTTCCTTACATTCCATGATTTTGACAAGCTCTTCTAAGCACCACTTTGAAGAAGCATAATCTTTTGAGAATATAACCAATGCAATCATGGATCCTTCTATTGCTTCTACAAGTGCCCATGATATTTCTTCTCCTCTTTCAAGCCTATCATCGACATAAATATCTATGTTCTTTTGATGCAACTCTTTTTTCAAATGGCTGAGAAAACCAGATCTAACGTCTGATCCTCTAAAACTGATGAAAACTTCATACTTTCGACATGGAGCTTCGGGAGAACAAGCATAAGCAAAAGCAGCCATTGCTTGGAGACAAAAAAAAAAAAACTATGTTTTGTAAGCTGTTGATTATTTGTTAGAAAGAACAAAAGAATAGCGTTTAGGTTGCTAGAGAATGAGGAAGAAAGGCCATATTAATACCTGGTCGGAGATGCTAAATCAAATCTGAGGTTGAAGAGTTGAAGTTGATTTGGTGAGTTGGCTTACCCTGGGAATTCAATCGGCACACCAGAAAAAATAAGTCCGTCAGTATTGAGTGCATTTAAGATTTTAACAGTCAAAGTAGGCCGAAATTTCCGCGAAATAGTGAGAACTTTGGTCAGCAGTTCTTTTTGACTCCAAGTCAACAACGCTTTTTTTTTTTTCCTTTAAAACTTTGAAATTTCCAGGAAGCAAGGAATGTTCTTCCGGTATGATTTTCTTGCCTTATTTTGTTTCGGATTTATAGCATGCAGAAACTTCTAAGGAAGTTAGTTTTTTTTCCCCTGTTTAAAGTACAACTTTTATCAATATGCCAGAATTTAAGAATTTTTTTTAATATTTAAAATTTTAATGTGAATATTTCTTTTAATACATGCTGTTAATGTTATAGAACTGCAAAAAATTCTATGAAAATAATAATAATCATATTAATACCTTCGTGGGAGTGTCCAAAATCAAATCTTAGCTTAGGTTGAAATTATAATTTGGCGATGTGTTTGGTATTCACATCGTGTGGGTGAACATTTGTGGCTTAAAATTTTGTAAGCATAAATTTCTTGGAAATATGAAGTTCAGCCATTGACTCTTCTTGAATTCAAGTAAAAAACACAACATTATTTTTTGGGTTTTTATTGTCTAAATTAGTCAAAAATTTTCAGGAAGTCGATGTCAAAGGAAAAATACTTCCTTTTTGTATCTGGTTTAAATTAATTAAAAATTTCCCGTACCAAGTAAAAAGAAAAAAAGTTAGTAAAAAAAATGTGTGTAAAAAGTGCCTTTTGTAAGAAACACCGCAATTAATTAAAAAAAATTATGTACTTTTTTTTGAGCAAAAAAAAAATCATGTACTTTATAAGACAAAACTCCTATTATGTTATATTAGAAAGTTTCAGGAAGCCAGGATCGTTCTTCTGGTATGATTTTTATTTCCTTGTTTTGTTTCTGATTTTATTTTAATTTTTTTTGGTTTAAAGTGCGTAGAAATTTCAATGTTCCTTCGTTTACGAGTGGGACAGATATCTCCAAAAGTTTGTCCCAGTTTTTATCTGGTTTAAATTAATTAAAAATTTGCTGTTCCAAGTGGGAAAAAAACAGTGAGTAGAAATTAATTAAAAATTTCAGGAAGTCTATGTCCAACGAAAAAAAGCTTCTTTTCTTTATCTGGTTTAAATTAATTAAAATTTCCTGTACCAAGCCAAAAAAAAAAAAACAGTGAGTAGAAATTTCCCCGATGTAATGAAATTCTGTCTTTATTAACTCTTTTTGACCTATGAAAAAACATACCTTTTTACTTTCTTTCTTTTTTTTTGGTTTAAGGTCTTTCACGAAGCTGCTGTGGAAATTGCTTAGTGAAAACACTTTTTTTTTCCCTTCAATAAAGAAAAATACTTTTTGACTCCAAGTCTAAAATATTTTATTTTGGTTTTACTTTAAAAATTTTTATTTATCTTCAAGAATTCTTTACTGTTATCCAATACCTTAATTATGTTTATCAAAAATTTTTTAAAGACAATAAACACATATAAAACATTTTATTTTTAGAAAATATACTTATTTATGGGGGGACAGTGAATGAATGAGAGAGAAAGTGAATAGAAAAAATGTGAAAAATAATTAATGTGGTAATAGTAACATATAATTAATGAGGAACAAGATATAAAAAATTGGTTAAAATTTCAAACACACTTTAATAATGTATCTTATAAATAGGATCAAGATTCAAGACACCCTAAAAGTTGTATCTTATAAATAGAATGAGACGGAGAAGTTAATAAATGTTGAGAATATTATTATATCTCACAATTCAATAACTAAGTTTTTGGCCTAAACTTCCACCAAATAATAATGGAAAATTTTCGAGTCCACCAACGCCTTCTTTTTAATATTGTTTAAAGAATAAGAATTTTCGACGAAGCCATGAAAGTTCTTTTTTTTAAGAATTTTCGTTTGAAGTACGCAGAAATTTTTTAAAATGACTGCACAATCACATGCTTTCTTACCCATTCATTTTCTACAACGGTTCGTGCATATTAATACAATGCAAATAATTAAAATGATTACTTTGATATAATCAACGCATTTTCTAATAAATAATTAATTTAAATTAATTATTTGTCTCCTATTTTTGAAATCAGAAAAATTAATTAATAAGTACGGAAAATCAGTAATAAAATTCTTGACAAAGGAGTGAAGTTTCTATCTGATTTACGGGATTGTCTGTGTTCTTCTTCTTCTTCTTTTTTTTAACCTTTTATTTACGTGGAAATATTTTATGTAGTAGCTTTGTTAATATAAAGAATCTAATTAAAATTCTAAAAGTATAAAAATAAAAATATTGTGCGTGTTGTTATTTTTTAAAATAATTGAAATATTAAATGCTCGTAAGTGGAAGATGGCAAGTTCAATCTACTATAAAAAGGTGCATGTGATGATTTATAACATTTTTTATTTGCATCTATATTTTTTCCTTTTCATTTACATCAAAACTTTATATCCGATAATTTTTAGAGAAAATTAATTTATAATTCCCTAAAATTTCCAACTAACCTTTTCCCTTGTTTCATAATCCACCTTTTCTTTGTATCGTAAAATTACTTGAAGAAATTAATCCAACACCCGAAAAAAAAAAATCAAATATTAGCTTGATAAGACTAAAGCTAATTTGGCGGACTTCGTTTATGTTGATTTGTCGAGTATTCCCACTCTGTTGGTAGATATCTCTAGTTTAAAATGCGCATAAATTCTCACGAAATAATAAAAAAGTTTGGTCATCAAACTCTTTTTGACTACACGTTAAAAGCGCTTTCTTTTTTTTGAGTTTTTTAATTATCTAAAGTAATCAAAAGTTTGCACCAATGGACTTTATTCACATTGGGTCGGTTTTCTAATTTTCGTTAAAATCCTTTGTCTAAAATCTTAAAAATATTTCGATGGCAAAAAAAAAAATAAAATCCTTCAAATACAAACTTTTATTTTCTTCTTTGTCATTGTTGTTTCTGATTGTACGTAATCAAGAAATTTTGTACATATGCAAAAAAAGGAAAAAGAAAAAGAAACGGTAAGCAGAAATTTCAACAAAACAATGAAAATATATCTTAATTACAGTCTTACATGAACAGGATATTATTGAAAGCAGGATTTTTTACGAAGATGCAGTGAAGAGTATTGGAGAATAAGATAATGACAGAAAAAGTGAGTAAAAACACACAAAAAAAGTACTCCTCCGGTCCTAATTATAAGACCCAATTGACTTATTTGAAGAGATTAAGGAAGTAAGTTAAGTTGGTTATTTATAATAAATAAGTGTTGTCATTCCTAAAATATCCTTGCTAATTAAGTATATTGGCTAAAACTATCATTATTAGAAGGATTATCTTGGAAAAAAATGCATAAATATAAGAGACAAAATGGATTGGGGTCTTATAATTAGGACCAAATAAAAAGTCAATGGGGTCTTATAATAAGGACCGGAGAAGTATATAAGAAGTAATTACTAATTAATATAGCAATGTAACTTATAAATTATTAAGATTAAAATAGGAAAAATGAACAAAAAAATACTCATTGAAATTGAAAAAGACAAAAAGATCATCCAAATAAGTAAAATGACCAGATGGGCATGAGATATGGATTTGGGATTCGTAAGTTTTGGTGGAATGACTAAAATGCCCCTGAAGTAAAAAGAAACAAGTAGACGAGGGTTTTTACATACTGACATATTGACTAAAGCAGGTTGCAAAACTTGTTATGCAAGTAGTCATTTTCATTTTGCAAGTTGTTTTCGTTACATGTTTAGTAAAATTATGTGCAAAAGGATTAAAAAGGTTGCAGATAAATAAGTTATAAATCTCCGGACACAAACGGTAAATTTCATTATGTAAGGATTCATTCCTATTACTTTCTTGTAAAATTGTCTGCAAATGGCTTAAAACAAGTTGCAAAACTTATTACATAAATAGTCACTTTCATTTCGCAAGTTACTATTCCTATTACATATTTAGTAAAATTGTGTACAAAATGATTTAAAATTATTGCAAATAAACAAGCTGCAAATCCTCTAATGCCAATGGTAACTTTTATTGTGCAAGTTGTCATTTACATTAGATGTTTTGTAAAATTGTCTACAAATGGCTTAAAGCAGATTGCAAAATTCTTTATACAAATGGTCACTTTTATTTCGCAAGTTGTTATTTTTGTTTCATGTTTAGTAAATTGTGTGCAAATAGTTTAGAAATAATTGCAAATAAAGAGGCTGCAAAACACATAATGGAAATTGTTATATCCATTTCAAAAGTTATGAATCACTTCACAAATGTTGTCAAAAGCTACCTTTATTTTATGATGCCCAAAGGTAAACATAATTAGTACATGTTATCAATAACTGTGCAACAATAATGATTCAATATGTTTTTGTAAACAAATTTCATCTACAATTGTAAGTCAAATATCATAATAATAGTTGGACAATGCATTTGTCTGTGCAAATGCTATACTTCAAGTTCTTTCCCAACACAAGAAATTCTTTTTGAAACAACATGCATGTACCCATTCTTTACTTTTTTACTTGGCTCTCTTTTTAATACTGTTTTTCCTTCCTGCAAAAAACACAATCTCAGTCATTCACTGTACTATATTTCTTTTACAACAATCTAGTCATTATCAAAAGAAATGTAGTTAATTCTATTAAGAAGTATAGTAAATTCTATAACCCACTCACCTTAATTTGCTTCACAACAATATATTCATTAACATAACAAATCTGGTAAGCTCCATTACCAAATAAATTCAATTCCAGTAACAAGTAAACTTTCTTGGCTTTATAGAAAAATATCAACACAAATATAGTCATTCACATTCCAAGCGTTGTCATTTCACTACAAACCAACCAAGACTATTTACTACTTAAATAACAAAATGTACTGCTCAGGTATTAAAATTTATTACTTGTTCTTGAATTATGAGAACATAGCAAAAAATATAGACTAACAAGATAACAGACTTTAAGAACAAATTTAATTAGAAGATAGCAAAAAGTTAACCAATATAAATGGACCCCATTATAAAGACAAGAAGTCTTAGGAAAATCCTATAGAATTAGAAGATTGGTTTCTCTGTTTATTACATTAAAAACAATAAAAAAATTGAAAGTAATAAATTTCAAAGACGCATCAATGCATGAGCTTAGTGTGAACAACATTTAGGAAAAATGGGAACAAAGTTACCCCTTTTGATGTTGATGGTTCAATGGTTGAAGCTTCTCACAGATGCTATGCACATTTCTCACTAAAACTATCCTCAATGGTGGCAATGCAAGTGGATGACGTCAGAGAACAGCAGTTTTATGGTTTGGGTGAGTCCATGACTTAGGATAACGAGGGCTTCACAATTTGGGTGAGTAGGAAAGTTAGGAGATCGACAGCTTCCTAATTTCGGTGAGACAGCAACTTTGGCAATTTTGGCATTTTGGAGGAGATGAGTTTGGACGAGTGAGAAATTTTGGAGAACTAGGGCAATGAACACTTTTTCTTTTCAAACCCTTTAAAGGGCATTTTAGTCTTTCTATCAAAATTTGAGCATGCAAAATTCATACTTCATGCCCGTTTGGTCAGTTTATTGATTTGGATGATCTTTTTGTCTTTTTCAATTTTAGTAAGTATTTTCTAGTCATTTTTCCATTAAAATATTTTTAAAAAAATTAAAATATTGGATATATTTTAAGTGCATGTATCCTATAAATTGGATTACGCCGCCATCTTATTGATAGAATAGGAGAGAGGTTTTAATAAACACTGAGAATATTTATTCTGACATAGTTTTTCTGGTATTAATTGAAGTAGTTTTTACAATTACGTTCAACATCTTAAAGTCTTTTTATACTTTATCCAGCACTCTTTAACATATTTTTTCTAGCTTGGTACATCTAATACTTTACAGTATTTTATGCTGTAATTTTATCCTGAGAGTATCAGTTCTTTTAGGAATAATTTTGCCTATTTTTCTATGACTAATTTTAATATCATGATTAGCGGCTTAAAAAATCTGTTAAGTAAATATGTATCAAGTATCTTAAAATCTTTTTTTATTTCTTAAGATGTTGGAATTTCATAGTGACGGTGAATCACAAAATACTTTAAAACAAGTCTCGAAGCTTGAAAGCTTGACGTCAATCTTGAAGCTTGAAGACCCTCGAGTTCAGTTCAACCGAAAAGCAGCTAACTTCAAATTAAAACATGGCCAAACAAAATTGAAGAGATAGTAAAAGAAAATAGCATGATGGAAACAACCCATAGTAGAAAGCTCTAAGTGGTATAAGCAAGCAACTCACCAGGCTATCACCAATTTCAAATCAGGTCGCAATAAGCGAAGCATTCCTTGGCTTTGAAACTTTTTCACGAATCCTTGAAGTTCAATGAACACTTGGGTTTGCTTTTGTGCAGATTGTAAATTGCAGTTGACTTTGTTTTCAATTTGTTTAGTACTATATCTCATGTCCTTAATGCAAGAGTTAAATCCCTAATTTACAAAAATTAAGAAAATTAATTAAGTTGGTTAGTTGTAATAAATAAGTGTTGTCTTCTATAAACTATCGTCGTTGTTAATTATGTGCATTAGATCAGAGCTACATTTTGATGAAAACCCTTTAATATGTGTAATCATTTTAGGAATTACGTAGGAACAAATGGATAAATGTTAGAGGCAAAGAAAATTGGGATTTTATATTCATGACCAAATTAAATCTCTAACTAAGTCTTATATTAAGAACTAAAAATTGTATTAGAAAAACAGGGGCAATCTGATTTTTGAGTACAATCAAACACACAAGTTCGAATTTGTTAACATGAAGATGCTCAAGAGGACTGCTCAAATTTGAATATAATATTTGGATTTGAATTTGTTTACCAGTAAAAGTTGTTTAAGGAGAATGCGTTCATTTAAATGTAAAATCCAAATTCAAATTTGTGAAGCCTCAAAACTAATGAGAGGAAGGGATATGATTACCAAACTTTAAGTCGATATAACTTTATCAATTTAAATTTAAAAATTGGGGAAATAGGCTATCATTAGAAAACTTTGAGTCTACTTTCTAATGTACTAACACATGTTTAAAAACTCTGCGCATTTTGAAAGATATTATCAAAACAGTGAGCAAAAGTCAAAATCTCTGTAATTCAATCATATCGCTCAAAATATAAAGACTTTTAGAGCCTTCCAATAATATGTCATTCACCCAATTTAAATTTAAATTGAAAAAGGTATGTTCACTGAAAATTAGTCTTTAAATTAATTTTGTATGTGTTCATTCAAGTTTGTAAGTTTCTTTGTTCAATTGTAGGGATGAAGAGAGACACTACTTGAAATTTTCTAAACATATTTGAATGTAGTAAGTCTTGTCGTCTCGTGTATCAAGTTCTAATTTGGTTAACCTTGCAGAATGGTGCCTCCAATATTCGAATTTTATAATAAATTTGAATTCCCTTACCTTAGGTACTTTCTTCTCTCAACCTGCCTACTCATGCGTCCCTTAATTCAAATGTGATTTGATAATCAAACTTCAGAGATTTCTCTAATTTCATTAATTTTTATTTTATTTTAATTATTTTTAATGATTCTTTGTTAATGATGTTTGTATTCATACTCCTCCGGTCCTTAATATGTGACTTAATTATTGAGTTGATTTTGGTTCTAAATATAAGACCTATTTATCATATTTATCAATTTTTCCTAAATTACTACTATGGATACTCCCTCAACTATAATCAAGTAGAACAGGAGAGAGAATATTAACGAAAATAATTATAATGTTTTAGAAAAAACATGCCATATTTCTTATAATTAACCAACGTGCCTAATTTTTTTAATTTAATCAAATTAATTAAATAGGTCTTATATTAAGAACCAGAAAAGTATTTATTATCAGCATCTTCCATTCGCATGAGCTTCGGTGTGTCTTGCAGTTGCATTTGGTTCTTTATTGGTGACTTGCGCTGTATACGCCATGAGGCTTTGCTTTTTCTAAGATCTCGTAGTGACGTGTCTCGATGGTTCCAAATAATCCTTCATTTTTAGAAGGTTTTTGATCGACGAAACTTCCTTATTGGTATGATCAAAAACCTAGGCTACTGATTTGGTTGCTTCTGTAGCAACTTTTTCTTAACTCCTACTGGAAGCTCTTCTTGGGGAATTGCTTTTCGGTTCATATATTTTGAACGGGGACTACACCAGTTCCTCTCTTCAACAAATTGGTCAAGCTTGCTCAAGGAAGGCAAGAGTTTGCAAAGAGCTTCATTGCATGTGGACCTTTCGCATTTTAGTGATTTGTTGTTAGGTTTTTCCTTGGCAGTTTGTGTTGATGGATTTCTGTCTTTGTTGTGATGGGTCGGCCTGATTATTTAGGTAAGTTGGGCTTTGCTCAAATTTTCTAGATATAATGAGCCAACCTTTTAATATATTCATTGTTTTTTTAAACAAATTGACTTTTAATTTAAGAAAAAAATTATTTTTAAGTTAGAGCATGAATTTAATTAATAAATCTTCATTAAGGGTAATATGGCCATTTGACTAAGTTTTTACTTATTTTACTATTTTTTTAACAAAGCATACCAAACGTGCGCGAGCAAAATTTTTCCCTCCATTTCTATTCCCTTCCTTTTCTTTTTCATCATAATTAATTCTTCTCACGTAAAGGGCTCTAAACCCTCCAAACCCAAAAAAAGCTTGACACCCTTTAAAAAAGTTGAAAACTCCTTTGAGAAATTGAAAAGGAAGAACCTACAAAAATTAGATTTAATCAAAAAATTAGTCTCTTCTAACGTGACGAATCAAAATTTAAACTCCCATTACTTGTTATTTTTTGGGTGTGAGTTAGGTTGCAACGTGACGAACCAAAATTTAAACTCCCATTGCTTGTATTTTTTGGGTGTGGGTTAGGTTCTTAATATACTAGTATGCTACACGGAGTAAAGAATTTACCTGAACGCCACAAATTACTTTACAACTATAGAGCATCATAAGATTGAGTCTGTCTCTTCATCTTCACTCTATCTTGGACTTGTTTTTGGCGGGAAGCAAGTGTATCGCACAAACCAAAACTGAGCAAATTAATAAAACGAGCATTGCAAAGACCCTCAAATGGCGTAAAGGAAGATATTTCTTTAGAAATTGAGTTCAATTTGCTGAGTGAATTACCATTGGCAACGTTGAAAACCCATAAATAGGGACTCAAAGGCTAGCTAACTCCATTTGCTTCCTAAATATTGTTAATACAATTCCGTTCATCTCCAGAGAAAAATTATCAAGAGCTTGCCTTATTTGTTAGTGGAAGTGGATATAAAAGAAGTTGGAAAATGAAACAGAGAAACCAGCTCTCAAAAAAATCAGGGTGCTCAAAATATAAGAGACGCAGAAGGTCAATCATAGGGATAATAGCAGGCACCTGATAGCAAGATATTAGGGAAGTGACAAATCCAAAGGCACCGGTCACACGGGGAGTAACTTTCGTGGGTGCCAATTGAAGCATTGATAAGCGCAAGAGTCCTCTCATTCGACATTTTCAGTTTCGCACAGTATTGCTCATTCTGCACTCATGGGGAATGGGGTTAAATGAAATGTAGTTTTAGAACAGAGGAAAGCACTGATACCGTCCCAAACAAGATTTTTTTTTTTTTTGGGGGCGGATGAAGGACCCATACATCATATTTATTACTGTTCTTGAGTTCCTTCTCTAACTTCTTCATTGATGCAGAGAGTCTCCCAAGCTCCCCAAGCTGATAGAAGTTAGAAAACACCATAAAGATGTTAATAGAGGAAAGAGAAAGGAGCCTTTCCTGGTATGTACACATTAAAAGTATTGGGACTAGAAAGGGAAGCCACAAACCTCAACCAAGGTGCTACACACTGAGGAACCCATCCAACCAAAAAGCGATATTCGGCCGATTAGCTCAGTACGTTCTTTGTTCTGTAGTTGAACCAAAAAGGTTTACATGTATAACTTGATTACTCGGTGAAAGTTTCACATGAATAATTCAAGGAACAAAAAGGAAACACTTTGATTCCTACCTCGTAGATGCCTGATCTGCCAAGCCACACAAATTGATCGAGAAACAAGAAAGTTGACAGCAATGCATTTTTGGGCTGAAAATAGCATTAAACACTATATCAAGGTAAGAATGAGGAACAAAATAAGAGGGTGATGAAAAGTTGGAATAACTCTGATGAAGCTTGTACCCTTCCCAACAAAATTAAGGGAAGAGGAGTTCCGCATGGAGCTGGACTTATCAAAGCATGCAGATCGTTGAGAAACTGCATATCAAAATATCAATTAGTTTGCAACTTCTTTTCTATGTTAGGAATTCTTCTGAGTATAAGAAGAAATAAATAGCTTGCAAAATAATTTTGAAACTGTCCATTACAATTTACTTTCCAATTCTGTTACTGCAGAAACAAAGAATAACATTCACATCAGTAGAAATATTTCTCCATTTACATAAGTCAAGACTTGGCCCGAAAGAAAAAGGAATTAAGAGAATGCAGGTACGTCAAAAGATTTAGGGTGTGTTTGGATGACTTCAAACCGTGGTTTGGAAAAGTGATTCTGGAGAATAGATTCTGTGGAGAATAGATTCTGAGAAAAAGTGATTCTGAGAAGTGAGAGTGTTTGGATAGTTATTACCAGAAGTGCTTTTTACATGTGGAAATGACCAAAAAGGGTATAAGTTAATATGATAATTATATAAGGGATAGATTTTATGATTTATTTTGATTTGAAGAAATAAAATTGTTAATGAAATAATTTTTACTAACATAATTAATAATATATAAGATAATATAATTAATACATAATTAATATGTCTACATATATTTATAAAACATAATATTAAATATGTTTATAGAAAAATGATTTTTTTTATAACAGAAAAATATTAATTTTGTTTAAAGATTGTAAACGTGAAATCCCATAACATTTTTTCACAACTACTTTTTGTAATAACATACTACATGTATAATAACCTCTGATGTTTAATACAATTAATTAATTAATTGTCACCACACATATATATTCATAAAATATAAGAGTGAAAAATATTTTTAGAGAAGATGAATTATTTTGTTGCAAACAGAAAGTCATGTATTTTTCATGAAGATTATAAACATAAAATGGGATGATATTGTTTGATAAAATAGAATAAACACGTCTTAAAATAATTTATTAATTATTCAAGTAAGTAATAATTAGCTTGAGAATATAAGGCATAATATTAATAAGAGAAATATAAATAAAGAAGTGTCATAATCATTAAGATGATGCATCGATACAAAGCATTTGTAATAGGTTTTGTTTTTAACTACATATTACAATCTATGATAAAAGGAAATAAATAAGACATGACTACTATCCTCGTATTGAATTAACAAGTTCGTCTCTTATGCTGTCACGAATCTGAGCCATGTAAGATGAAGATTGAATTGATGAATGTATACGTGAAAATCTAACCCCATCATCATCATCTTCTGCATAAGTACCTTCTTCTTCCAACTGAACGAATCCAGGATCAGTAATAGATGTCGTTCTAATAAAATTATGTATAGCCATCGTTGCACAAACGATTTTAACTTGTGTTTCAAAATCATAAGATGGCATGTTTTGTAAGATTGCGAACTTTTTTTTCCAAACTCTGAAAGTTCTTTCAATTATACTCCTTAAACTTGAATGGAAATAATTAAAGATCTCATTGTCATTTTCAAACCCAGATGTCCTCCGAAAATCAGGCAAATGGTAACGCTCCCGTCTGTATGGGCCGAGATATCCATTCGGTGTTGGGTATCCAGCATCCACCAAATAATATTTTCCTATATAAAAAATGAAATTATTGTAAATTATGTTTCTATTGTTAAGCTAAATATAAAAAAAATATAGGAAATAAAAAAATACCTTTAGGTGGATGGGGAAAGTTCATTGAAGGAGTTGTGAGGGCATGATCAAATATCCGAGCATCATGTGCGCTACCTTCCCATCCGGCCAAGACAAAAGTAAAACACATGTCCCAATCACAAACCGCCATGACATTTTGTGACACTGTTCCTTTCCTAGAGATAAATTTAGTTTGATCTGTTGCACTGACAACGCAGGAAACATGTGTGCCATCAATTGCTCCAATAGCATGTTTAAAAAAAGGCCAGTATTTACCAAACCGAATTTTTGTATGAACATGCCGGAATGTTGGATCTTTTGGTTTGATATTAGACATGGCAAGTCTACAGCATGCCATTAGGACATTATGAAAATGTCTGCTAATTGTCTCCCCTGAATGTTGAAATCTTTCTTGCTGCATTCTGCTACTAAGTGCATGCCCAACGGTATGTAAAAACATTGCAACTGATTCATGTATCCCTATATTTTTAGTTTCTTTTAGACCATGTTGTTGCAATTGTTCCACCAGACTTAAGAACACATCCCGTTCCATCCTAAACATGTTATAACAACGACTGGAGTTGCCATCTAAAACATCCCTTACCCATATGCAGCCTGTATAAGCACTTGTATGCCGAGGCTCCTTACACAAGTTCAAAATAGCGTATGCACCAACCAATGCTGCAACTTTGTTAACCCTTTTTTTCCGTCCCTTAGCATGCTCTTCCACATGTTTAATTTCATCATCCATATTCGTTTTATCCTGTGCACATACACATAAAGTTTAGAATTCCTACGTAGAAATTACGAAACATTTATAAAAGTTACAGAGTTGTCTGATTTATATAACAATCCACTGGTCACATAAAACATACACATATGGAACTGTCTAATATAATAAACAAGTCATAAATCCCTAGTAAAATGCTCTAAAATGGGTAGAAGTTGTTCCTTCTGATCCTTCAGAGCTGCATACATTTCTCGTGCATCCGGCCGTTCCATAAGGAGTTGTGTGCACCGTCTAAAGAAATCAGGATCACTGACAACTTCAGGAACTGTTTTCAGGTGAGACAGGACTCCCCTAATTGAAATGTCATAAGCACGCGCTTCTTCTTCCAACCTTCTAGCTTCTGCTCGTGAAATGACCTCATTTCCACGCTCGGCCTCAGAAATATTTGTTTCAGCAATCTTGCTAATTGCATCCGCTATTTTCATAGAGGGAGATGTGCGTTTCTTCTTGACTTCACTCTTCCTTCTGACCCCCAGTGAGCTACTAGGTCGACTCCTACCTCTGCTTGTACACCCACCACTGGTATCCTGCCTCAATTCAGTGTTGCCTCCACTACCTCCACTATTATCATTGAAGTTCACTGTGTTAAATTCCCCACTTATACCAGTTGGTGCACCTAAAATTTCATCACTATCTCCGGACCCTTCTTCCAAATCTTCATTCGGTGTTCCTTCACTTGGAAGTGTCATGGAAGAAGGTGCCCATGCTTGTGGTCCAGTTGCAGCCACACTCCCAAACAGTTGAGTTAATTGATCCTTAAATTGAAGTCCTCTTTCTCTAAATTTTTCGTAGTTTGGAACTTCCTGCACATTATATATCAATAATATCATAAAATATTCAAAAAAACAGTAAATATGCACAAAACATTAACAGGCAGAGAAAATGTAAGATCAAAAGGTTCAATAATTACCCTTATTTTCCTCTCCCACCAATCATCAGTTGCACTGACAGTATTCCTTTCAGTATCCCATCCCAATCCTGTCTCGCGAAGCAGCCTATCACATGTCTGCCACTCTTTTCACAGGGAATCATATTTGTTCTTAAATTGCTGTTTTTCGTACACTCTCCCAGTTTTGGCAGTAAACTTATCACGAAGAATATCCCAAGCTTTCTTTGTTAAGCTTGTACCTCTTCTTTCTCCTTGTTGCACAAGTTCAATGCACAGATCAATAAACACTTTTGTGGTTCTTACATCCCAGGAAGCTTTCACCGTATCCTTACCCATTATGCTATAGCACAATTACACCTCTTCAGTCATCACAAGTTAATCAACCCAAAATTATATGAAGTAACAAAAATCATATTATCTACTGTAATAAGTGAAAAAGTTGACCACATCTTCAAATCTCAATTCCTTCATCCTACCAAACCAAGCGCGATAAAAATTAACAAACACAAGAAATTTCTAATTTTACATGGCTGGAAAATATACACCTCCCTCCTATTTCAAATTTCATTATCTGTTTTTGCTTCAAAATACTAACTTTTAAAACATCAAAACTAACTAAATTATTATATATACTTTTTATTTTTCTTAACTTTTGTTGAAAGACGATTGGATGAGAAAATAATAAGAAAAACCATATTTGAACATTCATGTACCATAAATCATATTGTACTTAACCTTTGAAATAACTATGTATTACCAATGTATTTAAAAAAATTCGTTCATGTACATAATTAATACAAATGTTCATGATGAACGTACTAATATTATAAAGCACATAATTGTTTTTAAAAAATTAACATATTGTAGCAGCTTTTCATAATATTTGTTTAAAATTATATTCTTATCAGATTTGTCAACCGAAAGTACAAAAAAAACTAGCAGCATAAACTTCTGACCAAAATACAAATCACTTCCTTCAATATATACATGGATTTGAGTTATGATTCCATTTTTCCTCACTCTCAAAAGTTGGCCATAAGTCTATCAAAATCCTTAATACAACAGTACAGGACAACACATTTCCTATCTCGTTCCAAATCAGATCAACACATTTACATGATAATTAATTTAATTAAAGTACTATCTAAGGGGAAAAAAAATTCCCAATACATTGTTTGACTTCACAGGCTTCTTCTCCGGGAGGAAAATCTGGACAGAAAAAAAAAGCTCCCACGCCAGGCAACAAGAGGAAAAATAACTTGCATATATATCCAGTAGAATTCAATTGACAGCCTTTCTCGTCTATAAAAAAATATCACCACATACATCCCTGCCTCTAGAACCAGACATTGATGAGTCCAGCTTCGATCCGCAGGGAAATTTTCCAGGAAAATGTTTATCAAATATCAATTACCAGCATCTGATATGTTCCCCCTTCGTTTCATAAAATCAAACTACTATGAAACCAAAGCAAGCAATAATTATCTCATGCCTTCGAATAACATGCCGGTCAGTTTTGGAAAAACCTGGTTGAACAAATTGAACACTAAAATCATTCCAAAAATCAACATACCACGGTGCAAATATACTAGCCACGGTTCTAAACAAATTCAACACAGGAGAGCTACACGGCGAACAAGACGGACCGAACCTCTGGTTCCACACGGCGGTGCAAAAATCAGAGGAGGGACCGAACCACAACCACACGGTGAACAAATCAGAGGGACCGAACCACAAGTTCACAGCGGTGCAAAAATCAGAGGAGGGACCGAACCACAACCACACGGTGAACAAATCAGAGGGACCGAACCAGAACCACACGGCGGTGCAAAATCAGAGGGACCGACCAGAACCAAACAATGAACAAAATTCAGAGGGACCGAACCAGAACACACGGCAAACAAAATTTGAACAACATGCCGGTTGCGAATGGGAAAAATGCATGACTGAACAAAAGCCGGAGAGAGCTAACCTGAGCTAACCAGATTCGAGCTAACCAGCGACCTGACCGGGCGAGCTGAAGAACGAAGCTTTCGAAATGGAGGATGGACGGATCGGACAACCCAACGCTTGATCTGGTTTTGGCGCGCCGAGAAACACACAACCAGCCCCTGTTTTCACCAGCCCAAGATGATCTCACCGGTGAAGAAACTCAGAGCACCGACGGCGAAGAAGCGAGCTGATGGTGACGAGAAGGCGAAGACGCGAGCCGGTGAACAGGCGACCCGATGGATGAGCCGGCCGAAGAGTCGAGCTGGGTGAGATTCGCGAATGGTTCCCAATTATCAGAGAAATCGGAGTCGGCCAGCGAGAGAAGGATGACTGTGTGTGGGTATTATTGGTATGACCGTTGCCCCCTTCCCGAATGGTTCCCAGAAGTGACTTTTTTTTTATTTTCGTAGAACCATGGTTTCACCGGTTGAAACCATGGTTTCAGCTGGACCACGGTTTGGGCTTCTGGACAGGGTGTTTGGATAGCATTTTATCCAAACCATGGTTTGGGCTTCCAAACCATGGTTTGGAGGTGCATCCAAACGCAGCCTTAATCCATTTATATAAATTACAAGGAGTAAATTATCCAAAGGAAAACAAAAACAGTGAATATATGAATAGCATAATTGTTCAAGATTAAAATGGATAATCTAACCCTGAATAGACGAAAAACTTTGCGAGCCAAAGTGGCTGATCTGTCGACATTCTGGGCAGTACCAGGTTGCCCATCACTAGGAAATTTTGAACCATGCTGTATTGCCCTGCAGATTTTGTCCCTGGCTTCAGCCTTGTCAAGTATAAAACCAGAAGACCAAGTTCTGCTCTGGTTGCATCCACTGTACTCATCTTTTGTGCTTGTCAAAGCTGCAAAACAAAAGGCACAATTCTACTGTTAAATGAGGCCATCAGTCTTAGCTCAATAGAATTCTGATTCAATTGATAATATGCAAAAAGAATCATTTAAAGGAAAAGATGACTTGTACATCTATTGAACTCACATACAACAGTGTGCAACTTCACACGCATTGGAAAGAATAGCACAAAGGTATTCTCACACATTATGGAAAAAAAGCAATACAGTTTAGCAGAAGACAAAACCTCGGCTCATGTCACGCAAGCATGCAATTCATTTACACCGGCAAGTAAATGATAATCATGGTACGAAGTGTGATTCAATTAAGTCGATATGTTTAAAA